>NW_010365273.1:281450-353908 GCF_000414095.1 Morus notabilis
CACTCTTTCTAATTGAATATTAGTTAGAACCAATATCACCACCCTATCTCATTTTGCTCCATTGTCGTGCCACCCTTTTGTTTTTGTGTGGTGTGAGTGAGGGGTGTGTGTGTGTGCCCGAACGTGGGAGAGAGAGAGGGAGAGATAGAGAGGAGCTCAAGAGCACCTCTTGCCATTCTTCCGTTTGCAGCTCCTCCACTCACTCCAGCCGGGCCCATTGGCGGATTCCGGCGACCGTGAACGACGTGTTTCCGCTGCCCATCGAAATGAAGGTATGCCTAAATCCCAAATAAGAATTTTTTTGTGGCATTTCAGATTTTAAGCTAGATTAGTGTTTTTGATCTTGTTTAGATCATGGTTAGATCATTTTAAATCTAACAATTGGTATCAGAGCCAACTTATTTGGGTTTAGAGCTATGTATTTTCGGATTTTTCCATTTTTGGTGGAAGGAAAATTCGAAATTTGAATCCGTATTTGGCTCAAGGAAATGTTGTTTTGAGGTTACCCACTTCATTTATGGCTCATAGGTGATGATTTCCTTGAGTTTGGTGGGTCAATTTGGCTGGAATCACTGCGTTTTTAAGCTTTAAAACGGCCGGTTAGGGGTTTTTAGGGATCTGATTTTTAGGCCTTATTGAGAGAAATTAATCCCAGAATATGAAAGAGCACGAAATTTTGAACAAAACCCCTTTCGAATCATCAAAAGCGGAGTTATAGATAGGAAGTTATGGCCATTTGAATTTTCGGGTTGGAACCGGGTCGCAAAACGGGTCTCGTGACCCGTCTCAAGGTTGAAGACGACCAGAAAGAAAAAAACGCGTCAGCGCCCACGTGGCGCGCTTGGGACCCAGCGAGCGTCAGCGCGTGTCAGCCACGCGTCAGTGCTTATGTGGCGCGCATGGGGCCCATTTTTGGGCTAAATTCCTCCCTATTTTGTGATTTTAACTCCGTTTTGAGCGACCGTTGTGTTCCGTTTTTCATTTCCTACCTAATTAAATGATTTATTTTGGGTTTGGGCTACCATAAAATCATGTTTTTTAATATTTTAATATTATTAATTTTATATTTTTATGGGTAGTTAATTCTCACAATTTTTAAACAAATTTTTCCTGATCATTTCGTATACAATTTGTTTGATGATTGACGCCATAAAATTATTATGTTGTTATTATATAGCATATATGTAATTATGAGAATTCGACAATAGTAAATGTTTATGTACTCACCTCTCGTGAGTCTAAATATGTCAAATTGTCTGAGTATGTTACGGAGCTCTCCCACAAAATTTAACATTTCCTTTCGAAAAAGGATTGGGATACACACTCTTTACATGGATACACATGAGATCCCAGCAAATATTTTTATTTAAATATTTGTTTATTGTAATAATTTTCATATATTTTCTAGGTAGTTTTAATTCTCACTATTTTGAGACCTAAAATTTCAGGGCATGTTTGTTACTCCATATTATATGGTCATATTTTATTTGTTCTCCCACTTAATTTGATATTTTGGTAAATAAAATTTAGACATATACTATGGATGTTTGTTTAAATTTTTGAAATGCCCATTTTGTGTTTAATGTTTTAATGCCTAATTATTTGTATAGGCATACATGGTCTCTTTTGTGTTAAAGTGAGAATGAAAATTTTAATTAAAAGCTCGTGTGCTATTATAAAGCTTAAGCTATAAGTTTATCCATAATTTATTTATTATTGTTATCATTATTATTTGATATCTTGTTTTATATGAGTATCATGTGTTTTGATTATGCTATCCAAGTGGGAGAAAATTAGAAACATTTTTTTTGTGGATTAGCATAAATACTAGTATCAAATAATAAATTGTGAGATTATATGGATAAACTTTATTTGTTGATTATGTTTTGAAAGTCCATACGGGTAATGGAATTATCCTATCGATAGTTTTATTGCTTGGTAGGACACTTGAGTCTTGTTGGAGATTAAGCTTGTTGTCTTTATTCATGTATTTTGGTTACATATTATTATTTGACATTTTGTATTATATGAGTATTGTCGGCATTGATTATACAGTCCAAGTAGGAGAATATTGTGAATGATTATGAGTGGACTTGCATAATCACTAAACTCATATTATAGTCAAATAATATATCAGAGTGTTAAGAATAATGGTATGTATTTACCATATTGTTAAGATCCATACGGGCAATTAAATTATTCTATCGATAATTAACTGTTTGGTAGGATACTTAGACCGGTGAAGGAAGTTTGTTGGATGTCATTAACCGCATAATCTTTACTACCCTATCGGTGGTGGATTGATGCATTTGGTTGTGATGTTTGATGAATTATCCTTACCTGCGAAAGAGTTCTATTCTTGCTCAACGAACTCTAGCACACAATGATCATATTGGCTTAGATCATTGGGAAGGCTAAGTGAAGAGCAAATTGCATGATCTTGTTTTACATGCCTATTGTTAGTTGCCCCTGTTGTTTTCTTTAGCCTTGAGCAATCCTTGTATCTCCGCTATTTTGACGTTAAATGGGACAAGTTATCATTAATGGTGTGGATCTCTCTTTATGAATTCATGGTGTTAGAACTGACATAGCCTTGAGAGTGGATGTGTTTTCTAGCTCCACTAATGTGTTGAGAAACTCTATGATGATGAGTGGGAGTGTATGGATAAAATCGAGGCAGTAGCGTCTCAATTTTTGGATGAGACAGTCACTTTATGGAGAACGTTGTTGATAAATGCATATGTGTAAGGTTAGTGGGAGCAGTTTCATGTTCATGCTTTTTATGTCGGTGACAACTTACTCGCACCTAATGATTCTGACCTACTGGTTAAGACGAATAGCATGTAGCCTAGTCACTTTGATTTGAGAATCTTAAAGAAGCCTTTTATGTTCTAGGCATGTAGATTCTCCGTGATAAGGATAAGTGCATTTTGTGGTCGTCTCAGAGAACTTTTATTGTTCTTGTTTCGAACAGGTTCAGTATGCATTCTTGTTCTCCTAGTAAGCACTGTTTGTTAAAGTGACAAACTCTCAAAGGTGAATGTCCTTATGGTGAAGTAAGAGAGATCAAATAAAGTTGTCCCATTTGCTTACGTCTTTAGCAGCCTAATGTATGCTCAAGTATGCACACGTCTCATTATTGTGTTTATTGTTGACGTGCAGATTCGGTACTTGAGTGAGTGTTATTATTACTAAATTAACTGGGAATAAAGTACCAGATAGTTGTGTATCGGCGAACCAACACTTTTGTTATAGTTGGATCTCGTAATGCCGATTATGTAGGCTGCTTAAATGATAAGAGGAAGAGCTACTTTGTTAAAAAGTGTCAAATAGGCACTCGTAGCGTCCTTGACTGTGATGCGGAGTATGTGACGTATCGTGAAGCTATTTATGTGATGTAATTGTGAAACATTGTTTCAGCATTAGGAGTAGTTCACTCAATTTTTGGACCGGTTGATGTTGTGCTGTGAAAGTTTCGTAATAGTATATTTCTCTTAGAACACCATGAGCATTGTCCGCTCAAGCATAATGATAGTGTGTTCTGTTTTGTGAAGAGAAATTGTAAAATGCCTCATCGTTATTGAAAACACGCCTATAAACAACATGTTGGCAGTTCCCCTAAAGGCCTACCTATTAGGTGTTTTAAGAACGCGCATCCCACTCGGGACTATAAGGAGCCTGTAGTTGTATTGAGTTAGTGGGAGTTTACTGCCATTTGTGTGTGACATGTTGTTATTGATAAGGATTGCTTATGCCTCAAATAATACATGCGTATTCATGGATCTGTCACTTTATGTGTGATGTTGTGTTGACACACTTTTTAATTGGCAAAGTGACAAGTTGAAAAGAGACATCTAGTCGTTAGTCTCTATCATTGGTTTTGATCCATGTATTAAAGTTGTCATCATGCTTTGATGAATCTCTAGCGTCTGATTATATATAATGATTGTATCCTATCGATACGTTATTATGCATGATTGTTTTGGGCTTGTGTTTATTATGTGAGATTCTTAGCTGATGCTTATGCTGTGATGAGTGAATGTTCGTTCTATGATTATGTCGTCCAAGTGGGAGATTGTTGGAATATTTGTATGTGGACTTCCATAATCATATTAATTCACTCTGTAATTAATTAAAGCATCTTATAGATGACTGTGTTAATTTGAATTAACACATGCATGTATGTTAAATATCAGTCCATAATGGGATGGACACTTGTTTTATTAACTCGCTTGAGGCATTTGAACTCATTCTATCTCATAATATTTGGTCAACCCATTAGACCAAATACCCTCTCTAATTGAATATTGGTTAGAACCAATATCACCACCCTATCTCATTTTGCTCCATTGTGGTGCCACCCTTTTGTTTTTGTGTGGTGTGAGTGAGGGGTGTGTGTGTGTGCCCGAACGTGGGAGAGAGAGGGAGAGATAGAGAGGAGCTCAAGAGCACCTCTTGCCATTCTTCCATTTGCAACTCCTCCACTCACTCCGGCCGGCCCATTGGCGGATTCCGGCAACCGTGAACGATGTGTTTCCGCTGCCCATCGAAATGAAGGTATGCCTAAATCCCAAATAAGAATTTTTTTGTAGCATTTTCGGATTTTAAGCTAGATTAGTGTTTTTGATCTTGTTTAGATCATGGTTAGATCATTTTAAATCTAGCACTCCCTTGGTAAAAGTCACTTCCTTTTTTGTTTTTTCATTGTTCCTTTTCTTTTGGGGGTTAAAATATATCAAAAATTAAGGCTTGTTAATTTCACTGATTCGAGTTTAAAATTTAAGTTTTATTATAGTAAAAAGTTCTCAAAAATAATCACATCTAATTTTTTTACTACAGTAAAAAATTCTCACATAAAATCATATCTTAACTCAAATTAAAAACTCGAATCAGTGAACTAATCGGACCTTAAATATATTAACGAAAGTTTGCTCCTTTATGCTAAAATGGAAGTCAGTAATTCTATCAAAGAAAATGAAAGTAAGTTTATTATGTTTTGTTTCTTCTTCATCTACAAATCTACTGAAAAAAGGCTCTAATAAATAGGGATTTCGTCACAATGCTTTGCTTTGTATTCTTCTCTTTTCTTTCACATAATATTGCTTTTTATTCGTCGTGTTATTTGAGCAGGTCATGAATTTTAGTTGTCTTTTTTATGGTTTCTTTTTTTTTTTTTTTTTTTTGTGGGTTTCTTTGTGATCCTTGGTATAGATATGTATCTGTTTACTTTAATTTGTTCCATTATGTCTATATGGGTTTGTCACATCTATGCGCCTGATGATCTATGAATACTTTGTGCTCGGGAATTTCTTTTCCTTTTATTTATTTATTTACTTTTGTGATTGGGAAATTTGGGATTTGGCTGCCGTATATGTGATTATTTTAACTTTTAACCCTCCATTAATATTTTCTCTACCATTCAAGACTTAATCAAGTAGAATATATAAAAGTAGCGAGAAGCAAGCATCCTTGAAAATAAAATAAAAAATAAAAAAAATAAAAAGTTTGTTACATTGTTCCTTTCTACGATTGTATATATTGGTTTCTGTTTGCAAGTTTTGTTCAAGGAGATTGTTAATTATGTGTTTGGTGAATTATCGTTCAGAAATGTGCCCCTTTATTATATTTTTTGTTAAGGTTGTTTCCTATAATTTTGGTGTCACCCATAAATTCCAAAAGGGCCGTTTTCAATCTACGAGCTTGTTGTTTATGAGCACTATTTAATTATTTTGTGCTTAGTAATGATAATTTTCTTCTTATAAATCCATGGGATTGTCACAAGCTACAAACTATCTTCCCTGTATAATGTGGACTTAATTTCAGCTTTTATTTCATTGTTCGTTTTACAGTTGACTTGGTGCTTTCTTCAAGTTGATTTTTGATTTATTACGCAACAATTCTTTTCTTTTTTTTACCTTTTTGTTGACACTTGACAGTACTATAGTACCAATTGAGTACTTGCCTACACCATGTCTCTGCATGTGATTGGTCTTCTAGCTCGAGCTTTGCCGCCTTGTTCATCTCAAACTGACGGCGGGGCTAGTGGCGTGACCAATATTGGGGGCTGATAGTACTTTGGGCAATTCTGTTGTGGTTTATCTTTTTCATATCTGCAGGATGATGATGCAGCCCCAGGGCATGCAGGTGCTCGCATTGGCGCTGCCGCAGTTCCATAGCAAGATTGAGATCGGCATGCAATTTAGGCTGCAGATCCAGAGAGATCACCTGTTTTTCCCAGTTGGACTTGCTATATATTTATATGTGTGTATATATATATATATATAATATACATTGATTCTTATCAGATACGTCATTAAATTTTTATATATGAAAGTCGTCATTAAATTTTTATATATGAAAGTCGTTACTGATGAGAACGTTAAAAACTCGTATATATTAATGTGCATGATGACATTACTAATAGGAACGTTAACTAGTTTGTTTTGTTTTGCATTTTGTCTGTTTAACTCGTGTAGGTTAATTTATGTTCTAGATCAATGATGAGGGAGGAGTGCGAGGCCAAGAGCTTTTAGACTGAAACCAACAAAATTGTAATGTTCATATCGCTTTCACAATTTAAATATTACAAAAGAAGAACAAATAAGGAGAAAAGTTGAGCTAGCGCGAAACTATCATTTTTCAAACGGAAAATGAACGCAAATGAGATGAAATAACTTTCATGGATATCTGAATAGCCGTATTTGTGATTTCTTCTCATTTGTTGTTATAACTAATAGCAGCTCAATCGAGGTCAAGTACGGCCATACTCCACTGTTGTTTTGATTTTTCTTACTTAAATTCACTTTTTTACTTAAGTTTTTAATTCGAACGCGTGAAACGAACGAAACCTAAATATTGATCCGAATAAGTTTTTTCTTCTTTCACTTTTTTACTTAAATTTTTAACTCAAATGCGCGACACGAATGAAACCTAAATATTGATTCGAATAAGTTTTTTCTTCTCCTAAGAAAGTAAAAAAAATAAAAACAAAAATGTTCCCATTAAATAAAAAGAAGAAAACCGCTATAAACTAGAAATATAAAATGTAAAACAAACATGATCAATAAGAAAAATGAATTTTTGACGATATAAAGTATGTTATTTTGCCTCAACCGATAAGATAACTCCTTTTAATCATTTGATTAATTTTTGACGCTCCACTTTATGAATGTTCATATTAAAAAAAAAATATCACAAGCGCAACAAAAGTGCTCTTAATCATCAATTAGGTGTCATATACAATTGTTGAAAAACCTTATCCTATTGGTAGGGCAAAAGAACATGCCCTACTATAAAATTAAAAACAAAAAACAAAAAACAACAAACAAAAACAAAGTTGAACCAAAACTTCCACTAGATCAAAGAAAAAAGACCTTATTAAATTTTTCAAAATTAAAAGTTTGTAGTTCAATTTGCCATACCACAACAAGTTTAGAGGCAAATGTGTTAAAAACTTAATTACGAAATTTAAAATTTAGAGGGTTAGTTGCTTAAAAATTTGAGGACAATTATACTAAAAACTCAAATATAAAATATATGGCAATTTGTTTTTGTTGAATTAGACAATATAACAAATAATAACAAATTATAAATAATTTTTCCATATCCTCAAAAATACATTACATAACAAATGTAAAAAAGAAAAAAAAAATTATCTTTTCAGAAAAATGTTGTATAACCCGACGGGGATATTCTTAAACTATCATAAAGAGTGGCCCCACTTGTAGGACTCATGTGAAACTTACTTATAGAATCCACATTTTATAAGAGAGTGGGGATTTAATCCCACGAGACAAATAAGATTATTTTATTTTTTAACACGTCTAGATAAAAAAAATGTTTGAAAAAGGGAAAAAAAAAAAAAAAAGAGAACATGGAACAATAAAGGTGAAAATTCTGGCCGTCTGGTCCAGCACCCGGCCCGAATGGGATATTTTCAATGAGCAGGGCAGGACGAGGGTCAGCCCAATCTGACTCTAAAACTCAACAGAATTAGGTCTTAGGGCCGAAATTTATAAGGTATTTTTAATAATAAGAAAATTAAAAAGATGTTGCCCGAAGAGATTTCAGGCTTAAAATTTAGACTCGGCCCAATCTGATCCGGCTCAAATACTTAAGTGTGTGGGAACCGGGCCTATGGCTTGGCTTGTTCAGTGCGGCCTAAACTTGCTGTTTAGACGGGAAGTATGTTCTAAGAAAAATAGACGGAACCAGACGACAAGTAAGATCTAGGGGATGTTTGGTTAGAGAATTCAAACCATGATTTAAATTATGGTTCATGATTCACTACAGTATTTTTTCTCATAAAAAATACACAAAAATTAAAAATAATTATAATTACATGATTCTAATCCATGAACTAAACGTCTTCCTAGTTAAAATGACGTCGTTCTCTGTTCCACTGTCCACAAACCTTTTTTGTTTTGGTGAAAAAAAAAATTAAGATCTGTTCGTCCCTGCACTATCAGCGACTCAGTCTGCTCTTGGAAGCCCTGCAAATCCCTGTGAAATCAAAGAGAGAAGAGCAGCATCCATGGAAGGACTAGTCATAGTCCAATCGACGCCCATCCAAGCCCCGAATCCTCCGAGCTCAGCCCAGTCTCTCCATCCTCAACCTCCTCCCTCTTCCAAGAAGAGACCCCTCGACAATGACTCCCTTTCACACCACTCCAAACCCCTCAAGCTTCGTCTCCTTCTCAAAGATCTTCGTCCTCATTTTCTCGAGGTTTTAATTCCTCTACTTTGTCTCAATTTTTGCTGTTTATGCAGATTTATGTAATATCATTTCTGGGTATTTGCAATTTGCTTCTCATAAGCAGTTTTATATATATTTTTGTTCTTTTTTAATTAACTTGTTTGATAACTTTGGGCGGTTTTTGTTCTTAATGCTTCTTCCAATTTAAATCCCATTTTGCTTAACACTTTCTTAAGCACTCTAGAAAGGTTTTTTTTTTTTTTTTTTTTTTTTTTGTAAACACTAAAAATATCTTTGATAACATTATATTTTGTCAAGGTTGAGAAATGTTGCATTTTTTTCATGAGCCAAAATTCCTGAAATTTCTCAGTTGAGGATATGATCACTCCTATTTCATTTGTTTCTACATTAGTTAAGTAGTTCTTTCTTTTTAGTACATTATGCGAATGTGTTCAGGCTTGAAATCTTCCTGTTTTCTTGAAGGTTCTCCGGACCCCGGACTTTCGGAACTGCAAAGCAGCGAATGAAATTCATGAACGTAAGTTCATTGAGATGCTTTACTTTCCCTCCACAATAATAGCTTTCAAATTTACGTCCCAGTTCCATAACTTCTCCTTTCTTCTGCAATTGTATAGGCATAGCATAGTCCTTAATTGTTGTGCTGTTTATTTGCATACAAATGGAATGGTGCTTACAACTTACCATACAAATAGTCCCCATAGCATGTTGTGTTTGCAAAGATTTCAATGTTCTTCACATAGCTAAAGATTTTTTTTTTCTGTCCTTCATTGATTAATAAAATTAACTCGCGTTTCTTTTTCCAAAAAAAAAAGGGGGGAAAAAGAAAAAAGAAAAAATGTTCTTCACATAGCTAAAGATCATATTCTCAAATGTAGTGAGTGTTGGCAATCCATCTGTTCTTCAAAAGCACAAAGCAATTTAGTACAATTGTCCTCGAACTTGTCGTGGTTTAGCAAATTTCTGTCTAAACTTTTAATTTTGACAACCAACTCCGTGAAGTTGTAAAATTATTGTAATGTGCCCCATTATACTAAATTTGCTCAAATTTTTTAATAGATTTGAGGGATTAAAAGTTGAGGAGTTGAAAGATTTCTGCTGCATTTGAATTGGGATGATGGTATTTTTCGTTGAATGTGCTTTTTTAACATTAACTTAATACAATCATCGCCAAAATGGGACATATTGCAACAATTTTGCAAGTGAGGGAGCAACTAGCCAAAATTAAAAGTTCAGGGGGAAGTTGCTAAAACCATATATGTTCAGGGGGAAAATATATAAAATAACCGCCGAATTTTATAACCAAAATTTATGGTGTGTAGCTCATAGAGCATTAGGATAGGTGCCATCAATTTTATAAATTTTCTCAGGAGTCTACACCGCTTAATCTTGGGGTGAATGTTTCTTGCACTTGCACTTGAGTTTCCAAGCTCACAATGTTGCTTATTGATTGATGAGATATGCTAATTGCACTTGTGAGTCGCATGAGCACATGATTAGGACTGTTGATTCTTGTGGGCCCAATTGGGGAGAGAGGGGGTGGGGGAGGGGTGCAGAAATTAGCGGTTCAGATGCGGTTCAGATGCTGGCCTTGCGAGTGTTAGCATTCCTCTTGATTGATATATCTATGGAAATTCGGGTTGTATAACTTGTTATTGTTCTGGAACTATGCTGATCTGTTTGTAAACCTGCAAATTACAGAGATGAAGCTTCTGGTAGAACTGTACAATCAGATGATAACAGAGACAGTTTCTGTTGGCAAAAAGATTGTGACAGAGAGGCAGCCATCATTACCAAGTGAGAACAAGGATGGTCAAAATCCATCGGAGAAGGCGTCAGCTGAAACTAGTGATATTTCAGGGACATATATTGTTGGAGGATCAGCTTTCGGCTGGAATTTCATCACGTATTCTGGAAAAGATCCCGTGTATTATGGAGTGACTAAGGAATCGTTTCGTGCAAAAGCAACTCCTCCGCCATCCCAGTAGAAGTGCCTCTGCAGCCAGGAGCCGCTGCTTCTACTACGTCGGCGTTCACTTTCCGGTTACAGCAGAAGTAACTGGAAAAATGCGGTCGCCTCCTATAGAAATTCCTGCAGCCTACCCCATGATTGTACGTGTAGTGTAGAAGTATCCAATTGTCAAAGCTCTAATATTTATAGCGTGTTCAATGTCTGTCTCATGGTCTTTATTCAAGCTCCTGAAAGACAAAAACCGTGCTACCGCTTTCTTTTTGATTGAGAAAGAACCAAATGAAAATCAGATGTACTGCAATGAGAATTTGTTGAACCAAGAATATTGGTCTACCTTCCTGGGATTTTATCATGCTTTGATATCCATTATCCATTACACCACTGACACGTGGCACATTCGTGTATGATCTTATGAAAAGAAAAGGGAAAAAAAAACTGTTATTGTCTTTTTATGGTGATATTTAATAACGGTTTTGTTGCTTGAATTATGAATTTTTATTTGTTTTGCGGGAGATTTTCTTGGTTTCTTGATCTCTGCATTTTATGCTGGTCATTATGCAACCATAAAACAAACAAACAAACAAACATATAAATAAGTAAATAAATAAAGGCACAAGGCATTATTCAATAAGTCATTAACCGTGGGGGCCTGGTTAAGCCACGATCCTCTCGGCCTCTCGTGAGGGCATCGCCATCAAGTAATATCAGACCACGTTTCTTCTTTCTTCGTTATCGTGCGAGGGACTTGTCGTTTTGTTTATTGCCTAACCAGTTTGTTTTTCACTTTTTTTTATATATATTAAAAAAATATCATTTTAAAGCAGCACGGGTCCATAGCTCAGTGGTAGAGCATTTGACTGCAGATCAAGAGGTCACCGGTTCGAACCCGGTTGGGCCCTTCCATAATTTTGTTTTGTGAAAATTGTATGGATATATTATTTAATAAGATTCATCTCAAAAGTTGCAATTGATGAAAGAAGCGTAATTAAATCCTTGTTACGTTTGGTTTATGTATTCAGAATCATGATTCATAATTATTTTTGTTTTACGTGTATTTTTTTGTGAGAAAAAATACTATAGAAAATCATTAATCATGATTCAGAATCAATGACGAATATAGGAAACAAACGTAATATCCAGAATCAGATTTAGGAATCTATCTCAAGCACTACTCGTTCAGTCTACTTATAGATATTTGAACTTGGGACTCCTACTCTAATATCAACTGATATAAGATTGACGCAACCATTCCTCTCATAAGTTAAAATTGATGGGAGATGACTTTGAGAAGTCTCTTACGAATTTGTGGGTGCACCTTACTTACGAATTTGTGGGTGCACCTAACGGACAAGCTCAAGTACTTCTTCGAAGACCAGGCCACGTAGACTGCCTCCCAAGTTCAAATATGATCCTGCATCACCTATGTTTGTTTCACTAGTTTAGTTCAGTTCAACTCAGTTTGAATAGTGAGCACAGTTTGAATTGGCGTTTGGTAAGCATGTAGTTTGAATTATATCCCTCTTTTGAATTGAGTTAAACGACCCAACTTAGAATTTAATTCTCTCATCAAGTTCAATTGTTCAAACCATTTTTTAATAGTAAAAAGTGTCTACTCTCTACTTTTCACACTACCAAACACAAATTTGAATTTTATTCTTCGTTTGAATTAAAACTTTAACTACACATCCAAATAGTGCTGAAACTTTAAGAAATTGTTCTTCTTCGATGTTGAATTGGGCATTAATGGGAATATCACCACCATAACCATAAGAAGCCATTATGAAAAATAAGAGAGATTGATAGCATTTTGAGAGAGATTAAGAGAGATCGAAAGAGATTTAATCGAGATTAAGAGATATTTGAGAGATATTTGAGAGAGATTTAAGAAAGATTGAGAGAAATTGAGAGAGAATGAGAGTTTTTGGGTGAGGAAAATGGTTGGGGGGAGGGGGTATTTATAGAAAATTTTTTGGCTTGAAAAAAAAAAAGTTTTCGCTAAAATTTTGGGTCCAACGGCTAGTAAAATTTTGGGCACTCAAGTCGGTTCGGGCATTGGGCAACGATCAAAAAAATAGCCATTGGGGTTTAAATTTTTGGGCAAAAATCATGCGGCGGTCGGGTTCGGGCAAAAAGATCCGTTGGGGTCAAAATTCAGGCAGAATTCGGGCTAACGGTCAAAACATTTCAGGCATTTTCGAGCATCGGGTAAAATTCGGGCTAATGGTCAAAAAAATTCGGACAAAATTTGGGCATATACGAGCAAATTCGGGTTACACCGGAAAATTCAAAAAAAAATCCGGCGGACGGCGAGGACGACTTCTCCACCGGCGGCGGGCAGCCGGGAAATGATTCTTTTCGGGTTGCCCGAGCCCATGCCCGACCAAATACCTCAGACGGGCGGCGAATGGCACCTGCCCGCCGTGCCCAAAAATTTTTGGGCACCGGGCATGCCCGCCGCCCAAAGTTCCACCACTACATCCAAACGTCAATTCAAACTACACATTTTGAATTTTTTGTTCAAATTAAAAAGTTCAAACCAATAAAATTCAAACTAGCGAACCAACTGATGCCCCCTCAAAAGCGCACCTATGGGTATTTAAACTTGAGACCTCCTACTTTGATACCAACTGATGTAAGATTGACGCAACCATTCCTCTTAAAAATTACAACTGATGGGAGAAACGCAATCAAATTCTTTAAACATCACCCAAGACCAGATTGAGAAATCCATCCCAAGCAGTACTCGTTTGGGCCCGTACTTCGAGAAGTCCCTTACGAATTTTTGGGCGTACCCAACAGACAAGCCCAAGCACTTCTTCGAGGCCCAGGCCACGTAGACCGCCTCCCAAGTTCAAATATGATCCTGCATCACCCATGTTTGTTTGACTAGTTTAGTTCAGTTCAACTCAGTTTGAACAGTGAGCACAGTTTGAATTGGCGTTTGGTAAGTATGCAGTTTGAATTATATCGCTCTTTTGAACTGAGTTAAACGACTCAACTTAGAATTTAATTCTCTCCTCATGTTCAATTGTTTAAACCATTTTTTAACAGTAAAAAGTGTCTACTCTCTCATTTTCACACCTATTAAACACAAATTCAAATTTTATTCTTTGTTCAAATTAAAACTTTAACTACACATCCAAACGTTAATTCAAACTACACAATTTGAATTTTTCTGTTCAAATTAAAAAGTTCAAACCAGCAAAATTCAAACTAGCGAACCAAATGAGAGTTAATCATTTAAAGAAGCCTCCAATTTTTGCAATATAAAAAATGATATTAATTACTATATCATTTAAGTCTTATAATATCATTTTTTTAATTATTCGTGCTCATTATTTTAAAAGAATTTGTATGTAGCTTTTGTAGTTTAAGATTTTGACATGTTACTCTTTAATTCTCTGCTACAAATTTAATGTTTTATATTTTGCAAAAATCTTTCAATTTTCTTCTATACTTTACATTGGATTTCTTCTTTTCATGGTTTGTTTATTTATTAAATAGACAAAAAGAAAAACTCTAACAAATAACCATAAAGATAAATTTGAACAAACAATATTTCAAATGTTGCCATTCATTTTATGCAAAGTATAATTTAAAAAAATTGATTAGCTTCTGTAAGTAACGGTTCTAAATAAAGTGCACGTTATGTTAATCATTCTTCAAAAATTGATCATTAGCTTTAAAACGAAAATTATGTTTTGATGAAAATATTAACACGGTCTTAAATATACATTTAAAATTGATAAAAAGGGGGACTTTGTAAACTCATGATTATTTTTTAAAATGGTGAACAATGTAATCACTTTTTACTGTAGTCGAAGTTCTTTTATATTGTCGGGATGCTTTTTCTCGGTAAGCATCCCAGTACCGTGTCGGGAATAAGCATCCCGACACTGTATCAGGAATAAGCATCCCGACAACATAAAAGTTCTCGTGTGACTAAAAATAAAATATGGACAAAAAATTAATAGGGTGATTGCATTTATTTGGGTTCTCATGGTTTGATATGCATATATTTACACCGCTTTGTACACTCATTAGATTGAGGGGGTCACATGAAATGCACAACAAAAGGTCTTAATTTACAATTCACATTATCAAAGCAAGCACGTGCAAGACACGTGCTGCAAATACTAGTACAAACATAAAAGAGACAAAAGTGGTTTTCGCCCTTTCTTTCATGTGTCATTCCTATGTGTGATCTTTTTTTTTTCTTTTTTCTTTTCAATTCTTTCTTCCGCCATCTCTCTCACATCGTTTCACCTCGTTTTTTTTTTCCCCCTTCTTTGCTACAAAACATTCTCTCTATCATATCTTGCCTCTTCATCAAAATTTTTACCTTTCAAATGTAGATCTCGAAATTCAAATTCCTGTCGATCCATGATCCACCTGGCACGCCCAATAATCACAGCCTCGCCGTTTCTCTTCAAACCGAGGCGCAGACAATAGAGAGGAAGATGAGGACAGTGGTGAATTTAGTGCGGACGATGATGTTTTGGTGTGGGTTGTAACGGCAGCCTCAAAAATTTTAAAAAGAGTAACTTGAGTTACAATTTTATTCAAGTTTATATTTTTTAAAATTTAAACTCGAGTTTGAACTCGAATTTGAACTCGAATTTGAGACTAAAACTTGAATTTAAGTTTCCTTTTTAACTCGAATTTAGAAACTCGAACTTAAATTAATAAACAATATTTTTTCTATTCTTAGAAATGCTATAACTTTTTCGTTTTAATTCTAATTGAGATAATTTTTTTTCTATGTGTTGACAACGAAAAAACGAATAAAACCTCACTCATATACCTTATTAAAATTTTTCATCACCATTGAGTTTTTATTAAAATACGATCTAAATACAAATTCAAGTTTTGACTCACTCAAACACAAATTCAAAAAGATTTTTATCTCAAATCATAACTCAAATGTACACAACTAAATACAAACTCAAATTACAACTTCAACTCAAATTATAACTCAAACTCAACTCAAAATTTTCACTCAAGAATGTCTAACTCAAAATATGAAAAGAACAACCCCTTAACTTTTCGAACCGTTACTTAACATGGGACAAAGATGTTTCGGTGTGAGATTGTAATGACCCGATTTTTTAGACTGTTACTTAATATGCTTAACTTATATTTTTAAGTCTAAACATTTCCTTGGATGCTAGAAATTCAAAGATATAAATTTTTTTTACTTATATCACTCAAAACTTTGAAATTATTAATTCAAATATATACAAACTTATCGAAAACTATAATAACAATATATCAAGCGGAAACTTAAAATTCAAAAAGACTAATAGAAACGCATCTTGCGAAATTATGTGTCTCACAACAACAAGATCGACTCTTCTAAGCGTTGGCTTAGTGTTGTTTGGTATTGTTTCTAATTGTTTTTAAAAATATTTTTGGACTTTTATTTTAAAAATAAAAATGAACACAAAAATAAAAAAATAATGAGAATGATTTTGTTAAAGAAATAGAAAATAGAAAATAGTTTAAAGTTTTTTCACTTTTTTATAGTCTATATAACCAAACACAATTTTACTTTTTTATACATATACCAATCTCTGAGAAATATAATCAAACGTAATTTTAGAAACAATCTTAGCGCTGTTTTTAAAATTTTTCATTTTTATTTTCATACTCAAAATAAATCATTTAAAACGTTACCAAACAGATCCTATTAGTTATTAAAATATGGATATCAATCTTCTTTTTTCTTAAAAGGCCATAATTTTAAAGAAAATAATAAGGGATTTGTGTCCACCAAATATAAAGGGATTTACTTTTCTAACTAAGGTAAGGTGAATGATTTTATTAAAAAACGCGGAATGTAAAATGATTTATTTTTCAACTTACGTAGAAAGCGTGATTAAAAAAAGTTCGATGTAAAAGAGTCCTTTTTCTTTTAGAAAGGTTTTAGAAAGGACTACAATCATAGGATATCCTTTTACTAGTAATACGCGTTTTTAAGTTTCAACCATATTGAAAAAGTGTAAAGTCAAAATACTGTACGAGTAGGACGAAAATGATAAAATTTTAGCAGTTAGAAGTTTTTTTTGAGAAAAATATTTTTACCCCTTTCAATAAAAAAATACTTTGAAAAACAAAAAACAAAAAAATCCTCACCACTTAAAGAAAAAAAAAAAGACACAAAGGCATTTTTCTATTTCTTGATTTGTTATTATCTTTAGAATGTTATGTATTATATTTTGAGTTTTTATTTAAAAGGTATAAAGAATACGCTATTAAATCTTGTTACTTGTGTTTTATCGATTAAATAGATCGGATACTTTAGGTCTCGTTTGATTCTAATACTTGAATTTATAATTCTAATTTTACTACAGTGTTTTTTATCTCATAAAGAATTTAAATTCAAAAATTTCTCCTCTCACAAAATTTATACTAATAAATCAGAATTACTGACTTAAATACGTGAACCAAATGGACCTTTAATATTTATACGAATATTTTTTTTTCTTTTCTTTTTTTTATTGTTAAAGAATGAAGACTCTTTGAATACATTGTGCCCTATTTTAGTATATAAAATGTCAGTCATACAGTCTAAAAACATATTAAGTTTTATCAAACCACTTAATTTATCATACCTAATTGTGGTTTTTCGTTTCTTATCTTTTTTTTGTTTGGTTTCTTGTTCTGCAAGTCAAATAAGTCTAATGATGGTTGTTTTGCAACAAAAGGGTTCCTAGTAGCTGATCTCTTTGAGTACCTTAAGACTCGTTTGGTATGAGGATTCAAACTATGGTGATTCTAATTATGATTCTAGAACCTGAACTATGATTTATGATTTTGGGTTCAAATCATGATTCAGAATTAGGGGTTTGAATCACTTTGAATCAAGAGGGGGATTTTTTTAGAATCACTCATGATTTTAGTTTAAAACATCACATCAGATTCTGAATCATCCAAACTAAACACTGATTTTGAATCAGGATCCATAATCATGATTTTGAATCCATCTACCAAACGCCCACTAATCGATCACCATTCTACATCAAGATCCTGACCAACTGGATATCGCCACTTATGTTGTGCTAGCCACGTAGGAGCTATCGAATCTACTGGATTCAAATAATTTTTTAATTTAAATAAAAATAAAAGATGTATAAATCTTCGAAAACAAGATACTCAAAGGGAGTTTCTCTTAAATTTAATATGGGATACAAATTTAGTAGTATCTAAACATTGAACCACTAATATTCTAATTTAATAAAAACTACATTCTCAAGATGTAACCTTGTCACTGATTTTTGAACTTTCGAAAAGTGAGCTGTAATTTTGAGGTATATTGAGTAATGATTTAATTTTTGACGGCATAAAAAAAAAGATCAATGGCGTCTTCGTAGTTCACACCCTTATTCTAGCGACCACTTGGCAATTACTAGAATTGAAGGTGAAAGGAAAAGAAACTTGGCCCATACTTTTGGCAACTAGCATTTAAGAAGTTCAAAGTCACACTAGCTCAAGCCGTATTCAACATGTTTATAAGAGAGAGTCCATTTGGTAAATAGGTTCAAAATATGGTAGTTTCTTTTGTGGTTTAGAGTGAAAAGTTTGAGATATGTGGTTTGAATTTTGGTTCAAAACATTAAAAACAGGAGGGGAGGGAGGTTAAACCGGATCTCAAAAAGTTTTACTGAACTTTGGTTCGAAACTTCTTAATTCAAACTACTTGAACCTGTTTACCAAACGACACTATAACTTCAGTCTCTTTGCCAAAAATAAGAATCGACCTAACCTTGATACATCATCTTTCATCGTTATGACATGATCGATATTCACGATTTTATTTTGTAAACACCGTAACTGAGGTATTAATACTCCAATGTGATAAAACATAAGGTCACTTTTAGTTCATCGATTAAAGTTTTTAATTTGAGTTGAGATGTGATTTTATGTAAGAATTTTTAACTGTAGTAAAAATAATAAATTTAACTTTTTATGTGAATTTTTAACTGTAATAAAAATAAAATTAAAAATTTAAATTTGTGAAATGAACAAACGAAGAAAAAGGAAAGAAAGAAAGTAGAACGAGAGGGTGAGGGCAAACCGGCATTGTTGAGGGGGTGCGTCCCCATTGAGATGACAAACAAACAATAATTAAAGGAGGCAAAATGGGAAATGATTACGGCGGGAGTGATGGGGGGCACAAGAATGATGAGGGAAGAAAGTCTTTTCTTCTCCGACTTTGCCTTTGCCCCTTTTGGCCCCATTTTTCTCTCTCTCTCCCCCAATTTCAATCTCAATAATAACTCCAAAACAACTGGCGGTGCAAATTAACAATAACCCCACAATAAAAATTTCAAATAAAATATATATTAATCTCTCTGTTTTTTTTTTTAAATAAAACCGGGAATTCTTTTAGTAACCTGTAATCATATCGTGACCCATCAAATTTCCTTAATATAAAAAGGATGTACAAATTAATTTTTCTTATAATAATATGCAGATTCTTTGGCTTTGAATAAATGTTCGTGTCATGTCGGAAATAATTGGTTTAAATATTTGTACACGGAAAGAAATTAAAAACAAAAAACAGATTGTATAGAAAAGACTTTTTTTCTTTCATGCTCTCCTCTTTTTCCTCTTCTTCTTCTTCTTCTTCTTCTTGTACACAGATCTTGAGCTTGATCTTCATTGTTTTTTCCAATTTGGGTTTACTTAATTTCAACTTTTTGCTTTGCCTTTTCTGAAATTGAAGCTTTATTGATTGGATCGAGAAAGGAGATTGATTATCTGAGAAAAAAAAAGTGTGGAAAGAGAAGAACCCAGTAAAGGGTTTGGCACACTGAAGAAGAAGCTTAAAAGCTCTTTTTTCCCCTTTTATTACAGGTTTTTGAGTCATTTGAGAAGCTTTTGAATTCTGAGTTTTGGGTTTTGGGTTTTGGAATATGGGTCTTGCTGTTTTTTTCTGAATTCAGCTTCACCAGATTGGCTCAGAAGGCTTTATAGGGAAGAGAGAGAGAGAGAGGGAGAGAAAGGGAGAAGAAAAGATTGAACTTTAAAAGGTAAATATTATAACTCAGTTAAGTTATTGTCATTTGATTCAATCTGACTTTTGTTTTTATTGTGTTATTGTTCATTTAGTTTCAGCTATGACTTATGATATAGTTTAGTACTGCTAATTAATAGCATGGAGAAAAATTGGGTGTGCCAAAAATGTTGCTTAGAGAAAAAGAAATGTGACCACTTTGAATAATATTTGCAGATTAAGTTGGGTTCCTGATTGATCTTGTGAGATTTTGTGCAGATCACATTATCCTCAGTTAAGTGTACATTATTTGGGCCTCATTGAAAAGCAAAGCTAATTTTGTTTTTGCTTTTTTCTTGGCATTTTGTTCATCAGTCTGATCATAGACAAAGAAATTAGTGTTTGAAGCCCCATGAATTGGATGTGCAATTGATGTTGGTTTAGTTCAGACTAGCACTGTTTTGAAAAAGGGTTGACTGATAATAGAAAGGCATCGATCTTTTGAGATTACTGACATGGGGTGTCAATGCTCCAAACTGAATCCATGCTGCTGGGATTCACAATTCAAAGCAGCTGTACTTGAAGCTCCAGACGTGGGTGGGTTAATGATAATCATTGCCATGTTTTATTTATTTAGTTTTTGGGGTGGAAAAATGAAATAATAGCTGATGTTTAATGGATCTTTGTTTTGTTTTTTGTGGCAGAGAATGAGGGGAATAGTGAGGTTGATGATATACCGGCATTTCGCGAATTCACGTTCGAGCAGCTAAAAAATGCAACATCCGGTTTTGCAGTGGAGAATATTGTATCTGAGCATGGTGAGAAGGCACCAAATGTTGTCTACAAGGGGAAACTGGAGAATCAAAGGAGAATTGCTGTCAAACGCTTTAATAGAATGGCTTGGCCTGATGCCCGGCAATTTCTGGTTTACATTCTACAACTTTTTTTTAGCATTTTATCTTTTTCAAATTGTTCTTTGAACTTCAATGTATGGGATTGGGGGTAGGAGTTCATCAAGACTTATTGCACCACTCGTTATTCATCTTATGTATGTGTTGGTACATTTATGTATAGTAACTAAGCATCGATTTTCTCGATGGTTTACGCTCTTTCTTTAGCTGTAAGTCTTAGAAAATCCAGGTTTTTTGAAGTCTCCACCTTGTTATCTTTGTGACCGAGTACGTGCAGTTTGCCTCCTTCTTAGCTTGGTGTTTTTGATTCTATTTGCTGTGCTATATCTGCTTGACTGCTTGTTAAACTCCGTATAAGGATGTAAAGTTCAACAGCTGCCATTTAGTCCATCCAGTTTGGTCTTTCACCATAGTTTCTATCTCATTCTGATCAATTATATTGATTTCTTCTCTCGTAGTTTTGTAAGTTCACCAATGCAATAAGGAATAGTGCGTTTCCTCTTTTCCCTTTCAACACGTCATTGATGTAAAAGTTTCCTTTTCTTTTGCTATTGAGGCAAATCATTCTTCTACTCCATTCATAATATTATCAATCGTGATGACTTTTTGTTTTGTGCAACTGTAGGAAGAAGCAAGATCAGTTGGTCAGCTCCGCAACCAGAGATTGGCAAATTTGCTTGGCTGTTGTTATGAAGAGGACGAGAGGTTGCTTGTTGCGGAATTTATGCCCAATGAAACACTTGCAAAACATCTTTTTCACTGTAAGGCTTAGTCCTCGTGCATTTGTTGTTCTTTATGTCCATTGATTGAAACTCATTTAGGTGGAATACGGTTCTGTAGGCACCAACTCTTTTAACAAGGGCCATTGCTATGCCCATGGCTGCGTTTAAAATCTTCTAAATATGTATATTTCCCAAGTTTTACTTAAGTTGGTTGCTGGTCCGGTTCTACATTTGACAGTGGTTGCTAGCGTGTCAACATTTTCTTCTAATTATTACAATTTAGTTGAAGTGTTTCGTTGGATTAGTTAAATTGTTGATTACTTGATAAAATTGTTTTCTTTTTAGGAAGTCACATTTGGTTACCATAATGTCTAGTTCCTGATTGTCAGTTGCGATTTCTTCATTGATCAGTTCTTAATGGCGATCTCATTTGCATGAAAAGTCATGTGAGTGGGTCCAACAACACAGTCCTTTTTTTAAAATTTGTTTTCTTAAATTTCTTTGGAATATATCTTTGTAGTTAAAATTGTGTAGAGATTGTCCTCATCATCTTCTCTATGTAAAGTGACTTCATTACTTCTTGAGTCAGGGGACAAACAGCCCATGAAATGGCCAATGCGATTGAGGGTTGTTCTACATCTTGCACAAGCTTTGGAGTACTGCACAAACAAAGGACGGGGCCTTTATCATGACCTTAATGCTTATAGAGTTTTATTTGATGAGGTTCGTTCCTTCCATATTTTGAACCAGTTTCCTTGGCAGATTCTGCTTGCATTCCTAGACTATGAGTTTTCGTATTTTGCAGGATGGAAATCCTAGACTTTCTAGCTTTGGCCTGATGAAAAATAGTAGGGATGGGAAAAGTTATAGTACAAATCTGGCGTTTACTCCTCCTGAATACCTGAGAACTGGTATGCAACCCCTATTGAAAAAAAATATTGACTTGTGGATTAGTATTTTTTCAAGGTTATGATTACTGGAGAGTGGAGGCTAAGATATTCTACATTTGTTTGTTTGTTTGGCCTTTTCTTTTTCTTTTTTTCTTTTTCTTTGTCTATAGGGAGAGTGACACCTGAAAGTGTAATATACAGCTTCGGTACTCTCTTGCTTGATCTTCTCAGTGGAAAACACATCCCCCCCAGCCATGTAAGTTTATAAACATATTTAAATGACTAAACGTACACAACCGTGTATGTAAAGCAAATACATAACCTTATCTCTACAACTTCAGCATTTCTATGTACTAGTCTTTTTTTTTTTTAATTGTTCTGCAAATCTTCTTTGTGCCCAACACTGGATAAATAATTTCATCTAATGGCTGAGGAAATATCGCAGGCTCTTGACCTTATACGAGACAGAAATCTTCAGATGCTAACAGATTCTTGCTTGGAAGGGCAGTTTTCTGATAATGATGGTACAGAATTAGTACGATTGGCATCGCGATGTTTACAGTATGAACCCCGAGAACGGCCAAATCCAAAGTCACTAGTTACTGCATTGACTCCTCTTCAGAAAGAAACTGAGGTCAGTTCCTCTCTCTCCCTCTTTCTGTGGAAAAATTCCATTAAGAAAGTCTAAGCTGGTAGGAGTAATATGACACTGTGCTAGATTTTGTTATGGAAGTTTAAAGACTGCTAATCCTAATAGAGGGATTTTCTAATGAAATCCTCTTATACGTTGACTTTATTAGTTATTGCTGTCAAGGAGGTTGACCAACTGCCTTGTTCTTTGCCTTGTCATAGTTTGTTGTTCAGGTTTCCTATGTTGCAATTTGTCCCTCCTTGGTTCTTGCAGTATAGTTGCAATCGGGAGCTTAAACATTTTCTTGATGCTTGGTGTGGAGCATACGTCTCAGAAAACATCTCTGACAATTTCTTTCTGGTTCTAGACTTCTAGTTTAGGAACCTGGGATTTGGTTTGGGATAGCATCAAAAAAATTGCAATAATGTGATGCATCATGCGTGCATTATGTTAGGGTTGTAAAGATCCTGGCAATATTCCTTTTCCGCGTGATATTCATAATCCACTTTGGGATTTAAGCTCATCCTTTTGGTAGCTTTATTTTTATAAAATCTCACTCCGCCACACGTTGCAGGTTCCTTCCTATGTCTTGATGGGTATTCCGCATAGTGGCTCATGCTCTCCACTTTCACCACTCGGCGAGGCTTCCTCAAGAGGGGACTTGACTGCTATACATGAGGTCTTAGAGAAGATTAGCTATAAAGATGATGAAGGGGTGGCAAACGAGGTTCTGTAGTTGTTTCACTTAATACGTGCTTTAATCATTTTCTTGGTTTGTTTAGTATTTGATTTAAGCGGTTCCAATCTTGCTCATGCTCATACATGAAGCAGCTATTGGATTTTCTTATTTTTCTTTTCCATCTCCTTTTTGTGATTGGAACTGGCCACTTGTTCTTTGTTTCTTCAACTTCTGTCCTAGTATGCAAAAACAAAGGTGGTGATAGCTGAAATGTATTTCTACTTTTGTTTGGTTGCAGCTCTCATTCCAAATGTGGACCGACCAAATGCAGGAAACTCTAAATTCAAAGAAAAAGGGTGACGTTGCATTTAAGCAAAAGGATTTCGGAATGGCTATCGAGTGTTATTCACAGGTAAGGCTCTTATTATGAGAATTTTGCTAAATTCTCTCTGAATTATAGCAGATTGCTTCCCCATGTCCTTGGTTTATGATGTAGGCTATTACAGAAAATGACCTCCTTATGCATGAGGTCTCAAACATCTAATCAGTTGTCTTTTGGACGTGATATTGATATGCGATTGTTTGCCCTTTCATATTCAACTTGTAGTTCATTGATGTTGGAACCATGGTCTCTCCAACTGTTTATGCACGGCGTAGCTTGTCTTATCTCATGAATGACATGCCTCAAGAAGCTCTGAATGATGCGATGCAAGCTCAGGTTGTTTCGCCTGTGTGGTACGTTGCTTCCTATCTGCAGGCAGCTGCCCTCAATGCACTTGGAATGGAAAACGAAGCGCAGGCAGCGCTGAAGGAGGGCTCGACTCTTGAGGCGAAGAGGAATGCTACTGCCGGCCAGAAGTGAGAATACCGGGGGGGTTCAAATGGTTTTTGTCTTCCACAAAGGCGGACAATGCATCATTTGATTCCATTCAAATGCCATAGAAAAGCAATTCTTCTGGTGCTACGACAGCATCAACTGGCTTGAAGAGTCCTCGGAGAGAACAATTTTTAAAAGCAGTGTGGATTTTTTCCATTTTTCTAGTGGGCTTTATTCTATTTAATTTTGTTATTATTATTTTTATTTGCTTATTCTTTGTTCGATTTGATTTCTTATGTATGTGAGGATACCATAAATGCATTTTTTGAAAATAAAAAAGAACAGAAGGAAAAAAATGTATGACAATGAGCTGAAGTTGAAAAGTCGTCCACAAGCTTGTAATTTGTGTACAGATGCTACGCATGATTTTCTTTGCTATGCTATTGCCTTTTTTCACTATTATCGGTTGATCCCCCCGCTCTCTCTCACATTAATATTTTTGCAGTATCACTTCTGCCGCTCAACAAGGACACACGAATGCAGATACAGCTTAAAAGTAATTCGTAACCATAACTTAACAGTAATTCCATATTTATTGTGTAGGTGATGTCAATCTGCTTTAGTATAATAACTAGTGGATTAGCCGTGCATTTGCATAATTTAAATAAAAAAATGTATAAAAACACACACACACATATATATATATATATTTCTAAGTTGCTGTAAATTTGTAACACATATATACACATTTATTTATATGTTTACCTTTGTAAATAAAAATATACATACTTATTTACATATATATAGAGATTTATTCATATATTTATTTCTTTTTGCTTATGCTTGTTGTTTCTTCTGAGCTGCAGTTAAGAAAAAAGGAAATAGTAAAATAGTTATTATTAAATTGTAACAAATGTTAATAATTGTGTGCATATTTGTATATGAAATTTTGATAGTGATACATTGTAATAACATTGTTCCATTTCTTTGGATATTCTATGGAAGTAACATATATTGTTTACATATTATTTACAATGAAACTGTAAATGTCACATAAAAATGTCCTGTGCATAAAAAAAAGTTAGAAAAAGGTAGTAAAGGAAAAAAATGGTTCAGGTTTTATATCTTTTATTGGTAACAACATATATGAGGGAATTTTCAATTACAATTTTTTCTTAAAGAGTAACTGCAATATTTACCACTGAATTCAATTGAGTCCGTGAATCTAAGAAATAGTGAGAATTCTTGATCTCTCTCAATATTTCTCTCAATTCGGAAATCCAGGAGCATCAAGAAAAAGAAGAAAGATAAAATCTCAAAAATCTCATATAAAATAGCATATTATGTGAATAATACTAAAGAAGAAATAGATAGGAAAATTAAATAGACAAATATAAAGAATTTAGTTCAGATATTTGCCTTTAAATGCTAACATCACATATTAGAAATAACTGAAATAGGATTTAACAATGCTCTTCAGTACCAACTAAATTATTAAAAAGATTTATGAAAAATAATTTGGAAAAAAGAAATGAAGAAGAAAAGAACAAAACAAAAATAGAATAGTAAAAGGAAAAAATAGCTTAGGTATCTATGTTTTACTGCTAACAACATATACCAACAAAATTATTAGAGGATTTGTACTAAAGACAGAAAAAAGATTAGACAACATAAATAGTACAGACAAATATAAAAAACATAAGAGGGTATTTATAATCGTCACTGAAACCAATCCCAAAAAAGTCACTCAAATATTTGAGAACAAAACAAATCAATCCCAAAAGATTAACCGAAATATTTGAGAATAAAACAAAAACAAAAGAAAAAAAATATTGCAATGGTAAAAAAGGAAGTAAATAAAATCTCAAAAACTTCATAAACATAAAAATAAGTTAAATTGACGAACCAACAACAGAGGTAGGAGTAAAAGAGTAGAACGAAAACCCTTCAGTAAAATCAGATAAAGAAGAAACCATTTTAGAGTAGAAAATGACAATAAGAACAACAAATTGTTGACAAAATAGGATAACTAAAACAACATAAATCTTAAATAATTCAGGCAACGTCAAAGCTTGCTAAATCACACTATAAACAGTTATTTAATACATGGTAACAATAAAAGGAAAATACTACATCATTACCACATGAGAAATCATATTAGATAGAGAACAGAGTGTTCACAGATTAATATAACAAATAGAATAGAAATCTAATTTTTACTCAAATAACAATAACTTACGTAATATAAACACTAAACAATTTTTTACAAACAATATTAACAAACTTAATACAAACATAATTATAATTACATAAAACAGTGACCACATATATTAACAACTCAATATATACACTTAAGAAATCATAGTAATATAATATATAAAATTTTAAGAGCAGTTAGAAATAACGTGGAAGAAGTAAGAAAGAAGTACCTTAGAGCAAAGAAAATTTTCAAAAACAACCTTTTCCTAAAGAGTGACTACAATATTTGAGAAGAAAAAAAAATGAAAATATGAAGAAAATGTTAAAAAACTAAAAATCAAAACTTAAGAGTTTCTTTTTAACGTTAACAACGACAACAGGAAAGCAACAAATATTGTAGTGGTAAAAAATCAAGGGGAATATAGCATGAAGAAAAATAAGAAGGATAAAATATTAAAAATCTTATGTAAAATAGTAGATTACATGAATAATAGTAAAAAAGAAATAGATAGGGAAATTAAATAGACAAATATAAACAATTTGGTTCAAGTATTTGCCTTTAATTGCTAACATCACGCATTAGAAATAACTGAAATAAGATTTAGCAATGCCCTTCAGTACCAACTGAATTATTAAAAAGATTTATGAAGAATAAGAAGGAAAAAAGAAATGAAGAAAAAAAGAATGAAACAAAAATATAATAGTAAAAGAGAAAAATGGGTTAGACCAAAACCAATCCCTAAAAAGTAACTCAAATATTTGAAAATAAAACAAATCAATCCCAGAAGACTAACTGAAATATTTGAGAACAAAACAAAGAGAATAGAAAAAGAAGAAATATTGCAGTGGTAAAAAAGTAAGGAAGTAAATAAAATCTCAAAAAGTTCATAAACATAAAAATGAGTTCAATTGGCGAACCAACAACAGAGGCAGCAGTAAAAGAATAGAACGAAAACCCTTCAGTAAACTCAGATAAAGAGTAAACCATTTTAGAGTAGAAAATGATAATAAGAGTAATATACTGTTGACAAAACAGGATAAATAAAAGAACATAAATCTTAAATAATTCGGGCAACGTCAAAGCTTGCTAAATCACTATAAATAATTATTTAATACATGGTAACAATAAAAGAAAAATACTACATCATTACCAAATGAGAAATCACAATAGATAGAGAACATAGTGTTGACAGATTAATATAATAAATAGAATACAAACTTAATTTTTACTCAAATAGCAATAACTTATATAATATAAACACTAAAGAATGTTTTACAAATAATATTAACAAACTTAATACAAACATAATCATAAAACATAAAACAATGAGCACATATATTAACAACTCAATATATACAGTTAAAAAATCATAGTAATATAATACATACAATTTTAAGGGCAGTTAGAAATAACTTGGAAGTAAGAAAGGAGTACCTTAGAGTAATAACAAAAGTGGATAGAGTTGATGCAGGAGAAGTAAAAAAACTCCAAAACATGATAATGGAAAAGGAAAAAAAACTCACTATTGAAAATTGAAGAAAAGAAAGGAAATAGAGAAGATAGATGATAAGTGTATGACAACGAAAACAGAAACAAAGCAAAAGACAGTAAGCATGAAAGAGAAAACAATATATTTATACAAAGAAAATAAAGTTTTGAGCATGTGGTGGTAGCAAATACTAGAAACAAAACTTAATACTATTGTTGTTACGCTGTAAACAAAATGTAGGGGTTATTCTTTTGCAACAAAACTAAGAAAAAATTTAAACTCAAGTTACAACTTTATTCAAGTTCACGTTCTTTTAAGCTCTAACTTTATTTAACTTTACTCAACTTTATTCAAGTTACAACTTTAACTCAAGTTATAACTCAAATTCAACTAAAAAACTACACTCAAGTTACACTCCAAAAGAATAACCCCGTAATAATTTGTTAAAAACAAGTGTTACGCTGCATGATAACTACCGCAGAACAGAACAAATAACCTGCAGACAGTGAAAACAAAATAATCCGTTGGAAAAAATTTCCCTACACTAAAAACCTACACTAAAAATAAATGTCTAAATATTCCCGACTAATATAACCAGTAAACAAATATGAAAACATGTAATAATTAGTAAAAACAGGTGTTAGACAACGTAATAACCAACAAACGGATAAAAAATAACTGAAATAGAGAAAAGAGGAAAAAAATAAAAGAAAAATAGATTATTTCCAAGTCCTAATGAAAAAACAACCAAAATAGAGAAAAGAAGGAAAAAATAAAAGGAAAATGGATTATTTCGAAGACCTAAATGACCAAACACAAAAAAGAAACAAAATAAGGAAAGAAAAAAAAAAGAAATAACAAAACCTCAAAATGAAATAGAAGTAAAAAAAAAATTGACAATGAAATCTTAAAAATTTGACAGAAAAGAAAAACGAAATCTATTCTGAACGATAAAAAAAAGGAACGAAGAACAGATCAAAATAAACTATACAATACTACTAAAACAAAACAAATCTGGAAATAAAAACCGAATCAAAAAAGAGGAAAAAAACTAACAAATAACACTAACAAATAACGGATCTAGAAATAAAAACACTAACAGATCTGGAAAAATGGAAATAAAAAACCGAAAAAAATGAAGCCAAATCTACAAAAACACTAACATATCTGGAAAAATGAAAAGAAAAATGAATTTAAAAAACAAGGAAAAAAGAAGCAAAAACACTAACAGATTTGGAAAAACGGAAAAAAAAAACCGAATTAAAAAACGGAAGAAAAAACGAAGCCAAATCTATAAAAACACTAACAAATCTGGAAAAACGGGAGAAAAATAAATCGAATCAAAAAATAGGGAAAAAATGAAGTTAGGTCTAAGAAAAGAGAAACGAAAAATAAAACTACAAAACAAAACAAACATAAAAATGATTCCCAGAAGCCTTACGAAAAGAAAGAAAGAAAGAAGGGAAAAAATGCACAAAACAGGGAAAAAAACGATGCCAAATCTAAGGAAAGAGAAACAAAAAACAAAACTACAAAACAAAAAAAAATATAAAAAATGAATCCCAGAAGCCTTACGAAAAAGAAAAAAAAAAAAGAAGGAAAAAAAGCACAGAAATTACCAAATCCAGAAGCTTGACGGAAAGAAACGGCGAGAAAACCAAACAAACAAACAAAAATTAATCCCAGAAACCTCACGAAAAGAAAGAGGAAAAAAGAAAAATAATAAATGGACATAAATGAAGAAGTCCAGAACTTTCGCAATGAGAAAAGCAACCGGAATTTTTCCAAACCGAAGGATAAGACAAAAATACCCAAACAAAAACCAAAAGAAAAATAAGAAACCAAGGATAAAACGGTAAAAATAAAAATTTAGGACACAGTCGGAATTTTTCTAAAGAAAAGAGAGAGAAAGGATTGGGCACTATTTTAAGAACAGTAACCCGGGTGCCTCCTTTAGTAGTATGTATAATATATCCATTATTATAATAATAATTTACAAAATTACATTCGATTGTGTTTGTGTTTTAATTATTATTCTTCTTATGTTATTATTACAATGATATATATCATTATTGTAATCATAATAATATACAAAAAAATCACATGTTTGTGTTCGCATTCCAATTATTCTTCTTATACTTTTTATAATGATATATTCATTATTATAATGATATATATATATATATATATTTTTGCTTATCAACCGTTTTTGTCTATATATATATATAATTATAATCTTGTTAGTACCTTAATCATGTTGCTGGTATATATATAAAAGAAGTATGTTGTTAGTATATTAATGACTCTGAGAAAGGAAAAATTTTTAAATCGTGCTTTTTTGATACTTACATATTTGATATTGAGCAAGAAATGTAATAATTTTAGGGATTTGATCTTTAAAATTGATTTATATAATAAATTCAAATCAACAATATCATTATCAAGGTCAATAATATTAGTCATATGTAGAATATTCACTGCAGCCATATTTCAATTCCCTAGGTTCAAACCTGTTTATTTATAAAAAGTAAAAAGTAGTTTTGATTTGACTCATTCAGAATCAGTGTTTGATTTGAATAGTTCTGATTTAAGGTTTGAACCCTGATGAGATATTTTAAACCATGAATCACCTTTGATTCTAAAACTACCCACCTCTTGGTTTTGGGTGGTTCAAAATCCTGATTCTAATTCTAATTTTAGAACTATGATTTAGACCAAAAATCATAAATTCTAATTCTAATTCTAAAATTAAAACTAAAATCACGTTAATTTAGACCCTTATACCAAATGAACCCTTGAATTGTTAAACAAGTTTATAATTAAAATAAAAATTTATTTCAGAGAAAATATAAAAATAAAAATATATTATATACAAGTGTCTCATGAAAAACTTTCAATAGATACAGCTTGAAAAATCGGGGCGATGACTTGTACTCTATGATGGCAGCGTTCGTTCCTTGCTCTTCCGGTGAATACTCTCTTCTCAAATTGTCATCCGTGTGACGACTCGGGAAGTCGAGTGAACTTTAAGTTATTCTAATAATTTTAGGTCTCGTTTATTTTATTAATTTAAATTTTTAATTTATAGTTTTACTATAATTAAAAATTCTTATAAAAAGTCACATCTAATTTTTTTGTTATAATTAAAAGCTCTCACATAAAATCACATTTTAACTCGAATTGAAAACTCAAATTAGCGAACTGAACGAAGCTTTAATGATTTAAGACTTTAATAAATCAGCTTTGAACTTGTACACATGTTGAATAATTAGGGCATGTTCTTTTGACATTTTTGAGTTATGTAATTTGAGTGTAGATTTTGAGTTGAGTTTAAGTGATAACTTGAGTTGAAATTGTAACTTGAGTTTATGTACATTTGAGTTATGACTTGAGATAAGAATCTTTTTGAGTTTGTGTTTGAGTAAGTCAAAACTTGAATTTGTATTTAGATAGTATTTTAATAAAAACTCAATGCTGATGAAAAATTTTAATAGGGTATATGGGTCTAGTTTTATTTGTCTTTTCGTTGTCAACGCATAGAAAAAAAATCATCTCAATCAGAATTAAAACGAAAAAGTTATAGTATTTTTAAGAATAGAAAAAATAATCTCGTTCATTTCGCTGATTCGAGTTTAGAATTCGAGTTTTGCTACAGTAAAAAGCTCTTAGAAACAGTCACATCTAACTTTTTTGTTACAGTAAAAAGCTCTCACACAACATCACATCTCAACTCGAATTAAAAACTCGAATTAGCGAACCGAACGGGCCCAATATTGTTCATTAACTTGAGTTCGAGTTTCTGAACTCGAGTTGAAGGGGAAACTTGAACTCGAGTTTTAGTCCCAAACTCGAGTTCAAAGAACATGAACTCGAATAAAGTTGTAACTTGAGTTACTTTTTTTGAGTTTTTCACTCAAAAACATAGGGGCTGTTCTTTTGATAACAAAACTCAAAAAAATGCAACTCGAGTTACAACTTTATTCGAGTTCATGGTCAATTAAGTTTGAACTCAAATTTAAACTCGAGTTTGAACTCGAGTTTGAGACTAAGGCCTCGTTCATTTCACCGATTTGAGTTTTCAATTTTAAGTTTCTACAATAAAAAGCTCTCAAAAAATGGCAGATCTAACTTTTTTTGCTACAGTGAAAAACTCTCAGAAAATGTCACATCTCAGCTCGAATTGAAAACTCGAATCCGTGAAGTGAACAAGGCCCGAGTTCAAGTTTCTCCTTCAACTCGAGTTCAGAAACTCGAACTCAAATTAATGAACAGTATTTTTCTATTCTTAAAAATGCTATAACTTTTTCGTTTTAATTCTGATTAAGATGATTTTTTTTTCTATGCGTTGACAACGAAAAGACGAATAAAACCCCACCCATATACCCTATTAAAATTTCCCACCAATATTGAGTTTTTATTAAAATACTATCTAAATACAAATTTAAGTTTTAACTCACTCAAACACAAACTCAAAAAGATCTTATCTCAAACCATAACTCAAATGTACACAACCAAATACAAACTCAAGTTACAACTTTAACTCAAATTATAACTCAAATTCAACTCAAGAATTATACTGAAATTAAACTCTAAAAAAACAAGTCCATAATTGCCGAACAGGCCCATAGTTTTGGCACAAAACTGTTAGGTTTTTTTCTTAAAAATGGGAGAGTGAACCTTTTCCTCAAGTAAATAGAAACTGAGCCACTGTAATGCTTCTTTGAGAAACGTATGTCCTTGTACTATTTTTACGAAAATATTTACATTATCCAATCGTATTGATACAAAATTTTAGAATATTACAAATGGGATTACATAAATATTACGTATATTAACTTTATAATAATGTTAGCAACACGGACTAAAGTTTTTAATTCTTTGTGTACTATGCGATATGTGAATTATCATTTTTATATTAATTGATGTTTAAAATATTGACACATTAATTAATAATAAGAGATTATATCTAATAATAAAAAAATAATAACTCACATCCACATTAATTTTTAGTCTACAAGAGTTAAAATTTACCATGGTGTCTTTAACATTACTCTTAACTTTATTCATATTATTTTTTTATCTCGTTAAATCTTGACCGCATCACAAAATAAAAAAATAAAAAATAAAAAATAAAACCGCACTTTACACGACCGACCTTTTCTAATGGCACTGTTGCACAAGAGCGGGCACATTAGCTAATATAATTGAATAACCGATCAATCCAATTCAATCCTCCTAGAATAAGATAAATTAAGAAAATAAAAACTGAATTGGATCAACCACTGCACTCCAATCTAAGGTGTAATATCAAATACATATATATTCCAATTTTTAATAGTTATATTTACATCTATATCTATTATTATTATTAAATATAATAAATTAATAATGTGTCGTGATAAGAGTTTAGTCTAATTAATTATTATAAATTTTTTTAATTAACTATTTAATTTATTACAACCGTCAAATTTATATATTGCAGTTAAAATAATGATACTTATTGATTGCTAACTATTAAAGTAACTATTAAAAACATAGATATGTGTGTTGGGTTTGTTTATATATACGTATGTATATGTATTGTGTAAATATATATACATATATGTATAAATTATATACATTTCATTCGGTCAATTATTTTGTTTTCATAAAAAATTTTAAAGAGATATTTTCAAAAATACTTATGTCAAAAATTTTACTTGTGTCAAAAATATTTATTATGTACCACCATACACAATCAATTTGAAGTTTCCTTTAAAAAAAATCAATTTGAAGTTGAAAATACTAGCTCGTTTAGTTCATAAATTTAAATAGAACATTTGACTATAAATTCAATTTTTTTATAAAATAAAATATTGTAGCAAAAAGGTTCGAGTTATAGTTTAAAATCTTTTAATCATTTTTATTCTTTGCATCTTTTTTGCCTTTTCACACTTCTTTTCATATTTGACTTACATATGTTGTGTTGTTCCCAAACTTAACGAAAATTCAATATAACATTGGATTGGATTGGACATGGTGAAAAGTGTAATTGAATTGAATGCTAATTTATCAAGCGTTAAACAATTTTGAATCCTAATCGTTGAAATTTGAACTTATTTTGTTAGATAAGACCCATAATAAAAATATTTGGTGATCAATATGGTATGCAAAAGAAGAATTATATGGTTTTAATAAAATTCAAGGCACCTTAAAATTAAGGATGACAGTGGAGCGGGGGAGGGAGATGATTTCTCGTCCCATCCCCCCCCTCTCAAAACCATTCCCATCCCCGCTTCCATCTTTGCTTAAGAGAGGTGGAGTCGGGGTTAAGAATTCCTCATTAAAGGAGCATTCCTCATACCGGTCTCATTCCATTTATTATAAGAATGGCTTTTAAAATTATAGCAATGTCAAACAAAAATAAAGTAAAAATCCACTATAAATTTAAACCATAATCAGAGGTTGAACAAAACAAACATAATTCTAAAGGCATACATGAGAAATCTTAATAATAATGGCCCAAAAAATTAATTGTTTTAGAAATTTAACATTGTTTATACTTATTTATAATATATATGAATATCGGAATGAACACGCTCCACTACGTTTCGGCAACAAGATTTTATCCTCATTCCTGCCTCCATCCTCAATTACTCTTCCTCATCCCCACTCTTTTTCAGAGTGGATCTTCATAGGTCCCATTCCATGAAAAATATTGGCTGCGTTTAGAACTCATTTCAAAATGATTTTTTGTTTTTTGTATGAAAAAAGAAATGAAAACGTTTTCGATCTCAGACAGAAATCATTTTTGAAAATGCGTTTGGTAGTTTTATCAATAGATTATTTTCAGTATAAAAAAAAAACTCATTAATGTTTCTCTCTCAGCTCGAGAGAGGAGAAAACGAAAATAAAAAATGAAAAACGATTAAAAGTCATTTTTCATTTCTCTCCCATTTTACACTAAACTAAAAAATCGTTTTCATTTCCGTTTTTTGTCTTTAATTGTCTCAAACGCCCTTTTAAAATCGTTTTCACACTTTCTTTATAAAAAAACAAGAACAATTCCTAACACAGCAATTGTCATCTCTGTTTGTGTGGTTTTTCAAACATCAGCTTTTGGCGGTCAGTCTTCCCCTTCTCCGTCGTCTTCTGCTCACTCTTTTGGCGGTGGGCGCCGGGGGTTGTCCTGCAAAGGACACTCCGACGCTTAAATCAAAAAAATATCCAAAGGATCTAGAATGAAAGGAAAAGACAAAGAAAAAAAATAGAAGAATATCTCTTTTTCTATCTGATTCTATAGGGATCATCCCTCTTTCTCATTCTCGTCATTTTCTATTTATATAATATTTTGTTATGATCAAATAAATATTCTCAATTCATTCTAATCATGAAACGTCGTCATTCTTTTCCCTCTAGGAGTTCTCCTGAAACATTCCCTCCTTAGAAAGTCCTTGGAAGTTTTCTCCTTCAGGAAAAGGTCGCTTTCCATTCCGTTATTTTCTTTACACGCATTCCATTCAGGTTGGACACATTAATTAGAGGGTGGATGGACATGTGTCAATATACAGAGATTCTCTCTGACACAAGTCGTTCCCACCACTCCCTCGATCTCAATCTATCTCGATCTCACTGCGTTAGAGTATTTTGTCGACCGTGGTCTCGGTCTTGGTCTTACTACCCCGATTGAGGTTGTATCCTCCCTCGATCGAGATAGGTTTCGATCTAAGGTTCGGTCAATGGATCGGTTTGGATCTTGGTTTCCCGTTTCTGGTCAGTTCGTGACAAGTGTCGTGATCTCAGGGTTTTTGAGAAAATCTCCCACCAATCTCCGCTCAAAAGTTTGTACAAGAGTTTCACTTCATTTTTTAAAATTTTAGGTAAAATAAGCTTCATTTTTGTTTCTGCTCTAAGGTAAATATTAAACAAGCTTCATTAAGGGGGAAAAGAAAAAGTTTTTACGAGAGTTTCATATTTGGGGCCGGGCTAATTACTTATTGCACTAATTGGGCACACATCTGTAATAAAAGAAAGTTTGTAGGAAAAAACTGTAAAAACCTAAACCATGGCGGCCAAAAGCAAATAAAATTTGTCCAAAAATTTTCGTTGAAGTCCTCTCCGTTCTCTGCTAAAACTTCTTTGGGTTAGGGTTTAGCCACTTCGTCGTATACAGCAAACCCTAGAGAAATGTCGAAGAAGAATAATCTTGCTAAAAGGAAAAGACAGCACGAATTCGAACTCCAAAGTAAAATTCTTTCCTCAATCTCTCTATCTCTTCATGTAATTATTTTGTTATTCTTGTATTGTCTCTTATGAATTTGTGCTTATGATCAATCTTTGATTTTTCTAGGGGAGAAAGAAGAAAAAGAAAAGAAGGCAAAGAAGCTTCAAGCTAAGAAGAATAAGATGAAAGTAAGTCCCATTCTTTAGATTTATTTAATTTTTTCTTTTTCTTTTTTGCCATTCCAATTATTTTTATTTTTCTTTTGTTGATTTATGAAGGTTTTCAATTCCGAAAAGGGTTTTTTTGTTTGTTTGTTTTAATCTCAAAAGTTTTCTTTGTCTTTGATTAACTCAAGTGTAAGAAAAAGTTTAACCTTTGGGTGCAATGAATGGAAAATTGTTAACTTGTTCATTTGCTATCTAGAATTGGGTTGTTCAAATGTTAATGGAAGATAATCTAGGAACTTATTTGGTTCACGTTCAAGTCAGTGATTTTGATTCATTGGTGAGAATTGTGAGAGAACCGTTAGTGGGAAAATTTTGAATTCAAATTCTTTGTGAGAGGAAAGCACTGTAGCATAATTAGAATTATGGATTTAAATAGTTTAAATACATTTGCCAAATGGGCCCTAGATAATTCTTATGCTTATATTTTTGGTCAAATATGCGTTTCAAATAGACTTAGCAATTTTCGTTGGCTAATTGTGAAAAAACAGGTTGATGGGAGTGGCAGGAAGAAGAGTAGAAGTGGGTTTCAGGTTGGGAAGAGGAAAGTGAAGACCAAGTTGACTGCATTGGCAAAAGCCAAAGCTGAACAGGCCATGGAGGTTGACAAATGAGGTTTGATTCCGGAAGTTTCGGTTTAATGTATGATAGGCAGTGGAAGAAAAAGGCTCCGTACTTCGCTATTTCATTTGTAATTTAGATGTTGAAAATCTTTAATATTCTGTTCAGTAGAGCACAATTTTTTTTTCCCCTCTCTTTTGATGGAAAAGTTTGAAATCTGCTGATCTTTTATTTTTCTGAAGCATGTCGTTTCAGTTATCTTGCAGTGAACATTTAGTCCAATGCCCTGAAACTAGAATATTTCTGTACACTCTCTTTTCTCGCCAACTAACCACTGCGAAATTCAAGTTTTGTTCTCACTTTGGTTTGGAATGAAGTTGATACATGTATAGAATTAACTGCTGGAAAATTGTAGAAAAAAGTTTGATAGAAATGAAAAAGTCTTGAATCTAAAGCTGTGTGAATAAAAAAGGTCGGAAAATGTGTGTTTTGTATCTTTTGTAATTGATTGAAACTAGAGAGGGCCATATCATAAAATCGAATAACAGCAATAGTAATGAAATAACATTACCAAATTGTGCTCTAATTACAAGTTTCTGCGCAAATTAACATCTACGTTGTTCATTAGTGTAAGTGCAGACCAAAGGTTTGCGTAGGTTGGATAACTAGAAGCAGTATGTCATATGTCATTGGCAGTTCGGTGAGCAGTTAGCTTCCGAGTATCAGAGACAGGCCCGTTCATTTCACCAATTCGAGTTTTATTACAGTAAAAAGCTCTAAAAAACAGTCAAATCTAACTTTTTTACTACAGTAAAAAACTCTTACATAAAGTCACATCTAAATTCAAATTAAAAACTCGAATTAACGAACTAAACAGGCCCACATATGATTTGTGTTTCCATCCAAAACTCATGCTATAAGATTTATTTAGTGTGCCAAAACTCATGCTGCAAAGATTGCTTATACATGGCATGCTTTCAACAGCAGTGAAGGTGATGAGAGCTAAGAGTTCCTCGTATGCTTGCTTTCATGTTAGAAGATTAGTTGCTCATTGCTTCCTTCACTTATGATGAAAGCCAGTATCAGGTTCTTACAATTCCTTTTGCATTATGTGCTAGGATAGTACTTCTATTCCCAGATTCTGCATATTATTATTGGACCTTGGATCATGCATCTGCATATTAACTGCTCAATTTCTTGAACTCTTGGAGTACAATATGCACTAGGGTGAGTGAGATTAACACTTTTAGAGAGTTGGTAATATATCATTTATGTAGAAAGATTTAAGCCTAAAGGATGAATAACTAGATTTCATGAGTGGTACCGGGCCTAATTTACACCGTGGCACTATATGCCCCAAGGGCTTGTGTAGGCAACATATAGGCTTAGTTTGGTAGTGCTGTAGATTTTAAAAAAATTATTTTTAACTGTGCTGAAGGAAGAAGTAGTTTTTACAAAAAGTAGTTGAGTGTTTGGTAAACTATAATTATAGTAGTTGTGATAGTTTCAAAATCAATGTAATAGCGTTTGGTAAATTATGAGGTTGAATTGCTGTTAATAGTTAAAAATTACAATTATATTATATTATACTATAATATAATATATATAATTACAATATAATATATATTTATTATTATATAATATATTATATAATTATGATATTATTTGTTACAATATTACTATTATATTATATTACGAGTTTGAATTTTAGACCGGAAAGATTGTAAATTTTAAATTTCATTAGGGGTATTATGAAAGTTTTATTAATTGTATTATGTTGATTCCCGCACAATCTAAAAGTTAAAGTTGTCTTTAGACTGTTTCTGATTTTGATTGTAGATTTTTAAAAAATTCTTCAAAAAACACTTTTAAGGAGATTTATCAAATACTAAAATCAGCTTCTACTACAAGCAGAAGTTGATTTTAAGAGGAAAAAGTAATACCAAACTAAGTCATAATCTGCAACATTACACTGTTGGCATGAAGGACACAACCCCTGGAAACAAAGATAATGAAAAGCCGAGATCAAAGAGCACCGTGAACAAGTTCCCAACTCTTGGTAAACTGTGAAACATCACAAGCGCAGAGCTCGCAGAAAAGTGCATCAATCTCTACTGCGGGACATCGTAAGTAGACGCCTTGAATCCATTTGAGTTTCAAGTAAGGAAATAGCCTCTGCTAAGGAGAGAGATGAAGAAACAGCCATGGCAATAGTGAGTTTGTAGGTGCCTGCAAGAGGAGCGTCCAAACCAGTGTTTTGACAAAGACCCATTATGCTGTTTGACATGATTAATAGGATGAATGTGGGACTGGTGTACTCTCATCCAAGCACCAAGAAGCAATGGATATTGGATTTAAGTATAATTAAGAATTATATTCCTTTCATTCCAAGTGCTCCATATATACAAAAGAAATAGGTTCAGGTCTTGAACCGAACGTTTCTTACCAAAATGAAGAGTTTGCGATAAGAATGGTTTTTTTTTTCTTTGGTAAATGTGCTAGGAATGGTTGAAGACTATAAAATATTAGTTTGAAGTTTCAAGGGAAAAGGTTGAAAGTCCATAATAATTATGTCTCAAAAGAGACAAGTCTTTGGATATGTTCAACCTAAAACTATCTCATGCTATAGTCCGTTTGGTAGAGGGATTCGTTCCCTGATTTGAATTATAATTCATGGTTCGTTATAGTATTTTCTCTCACAAAAATTTCACGTAAATCGAAAATAGTTTAAATCACATGGTTTAAATCCTCCAACCAAACGTCAGTTGAAGTTTCAAGGGAAAAGGTTGAAAGTCCATAATAATTATGTCTCAAAAGAGACAAGTCTTTGGATATGTTCAACCTAAAACTATCTCATGCTAATTGCTATCACAATGAAAAGTGGCGAATGGTGTTGCAGACCCAGATAAGAAGGCCATGTCAAAGTAACAACTCATCTTAAAGCGCTTCTCTCTAACAAGGGTATAAGAAGATAAGAAACCGGCACTAGCATCAGATTGTTTGCCAAGTCTTGAACGTCTTCAACTCTCTCCAACGTTAAAATAAATAGTACAAAATTTAGAGAATGGAAATAAATAACATAATTTTAGTAAATGCACATTTACTACTTTATAAATATCAAGAATATCCTTAAACTATCAAAATTATAAAATTTATTATTCAAAAAATTAGTAGGGTCAAATATAATCGTTCAAAACTTTTAAGGTTGTAATAGTTTTTATATAAATATTAAATTCAAATTTTGGCCCCTAATTCTTTTAAAAAAGTTTATTTTGACCACTCATTATTCAAAAAATTATAATTTGACCTTCTCAATTTTTAAAAAGTTAGAATTTGACCTCTTATTTTTAAAATAATTATAAATAATTCCTTAATTTTTAAAAAATATAATTTAATCCCTTTTTTAAAAAAAGATTACAAATTGACCCAACATATTTAAAAAAAATTTACAAAAACATTAATATTAGTTGGTAAATGATGCATTTAATGAATAAATTTGACATTTACTGCATAAACTATAACTATTGGTTAGTAAATAAAGAAATTACAATACTTTAATGGTAGATTTTTTATTTACTAAAATCACATTTTTTTGGCTTGTAAATAAAGAATTTACCGAGTAAATTCATCATTTACCGCACTTTTACTTGGTAAAAAAAGATTTACCTAGCAAACTTGTTATTTGTCAAATAAACTAAACTATTGACTTGTAAATAAGGGACCACAAGAATTACTTGTAAATAATGGATTTACCTTGTAAATTCTTCATTTACTAGGGGTGTATATACAAAAAAAAAAAAAAAAACTTTTAAAGTTTGAGTTAAAATGTAATTTTTTTAAAAAAAAAAAATTTAAGGGGTCACAATATAAATTTTTAAAATTTTAGGGGTTAAAATATAATTTTTAAAATTTTAAGGGGTCAAAATATAAATTTATAAAATTAAGAGGTCAAAATATAATTTTCTAAAAGTTAATGTTTTGTAAATGAAGCATTTATCTGGTAAATACATTTACCACATAAATATTATATAAGGGTAAAATTGCAATACCATGTATTGAAATTTTAAATTATGTTATTTATTTTTACTATTTTAAATTATGTTGTTTCCTACAAATGGTCTAACAAAATGGGTTATGTGCTACAATTTCCCATTCCCATGAAAGCTCAATCTACTTAAATAATATTTTCTTTTTTAATAACTTAGGAGCTTAATAGAAATTTCTAAACATGAGAGGACCAAAATTGAATTAAAAATATTAAAATGATATTCTCTCATTTTAGAGGCATATCCATCATTAATAACATCAATCAAGTGGAATCACATAACCTGCCCATTAACTGTCTTTTTTCCTAATAGATGGAGGTTCAAATCATAGATCTCAACATTATAGGTCAACATGGTTAGTTACCAGAATGCAATACATCTCAAAATCTTCTCAAGAATTTTATGGCCAAATGTGTTTTGGAAAACAACACTAAACTAATATTCTACCAAAACAAAAAAAAAAAAAGCACTAAACTACTACTGCGGTGAAGGTAGATTTTAAATTAGCCCACACAGTGTTAGAAAAATGCCATCTCATTAGGTAGGTCAGAAATGCGTGCGTGACCAAAAATGAGATGTGTGATTACAAATGCTTATTTCATTCAATCGGCTGCCTATTTGACTAATCTTTGCAAAGTTGGTAGAGGGTGGAAGGTATGCAAAGTTGGGAGACTAAGACGCTTCATTAAGTCTTCGCTATAATTATGATTATAGCATCTATATGGCATTTGAATGCTTAATATGAGAATTTCCCACTTTCCCTCCCTTTCAAACTATTTGATTTGTTAACCGTAAGATTAGGTGGTATGCCAATTTTAAATTTTGACCATTGCTTCAAAGTTTAGATTATAATTTTTCTTGATAAGCAACAGAACAACTCCTTAATTAAGTCTAGAAGTTGGAATAATTTCATAATTTATCAAGCATAAGATTAGGTGGTATGCAAAGTACTTTAGACAATAATTACTCTGTCTAAAAAAACATGTTACAAAATAAAGCAACAGAAAATAATCATGGCCTAATTCTTTAATAATTAATGAATATAAAATAACAAGTAGGATTTCCTAGTCAAAATAACACTTGGCTTCCATTCTTTTCACTAAATAGCTACCACTATATATTCCTCAACAACTGCAGGTTGTGAGTTTGCTTCATCCACCAACATCATCTTTGCTTTTTTAACATCTTGCCCAATTTTCTTTCTGCAATACTCGTACATATGAATTGAACTGTGTTAGATTTATAGTCTCGCATCTTAAGAAGCAATTTCAAGATTAGAAATGATAAAAGAAAATCTGAATGACCCTTAAATTTTTGGTGTTGTAGGCTTTTACCTAATAAAAAGAATCGAAAAAAAAAAGAGATAAATACCCCTTAAAATGAATGAAGTCTTAAATTTCACACTTTTTAGTTAAATAATTATATTAGTAAAAAATGTATTAATTAAAAAGTAAAAGATAAAAATTTTAAAACAATCCATTCAAACGGTAGCCACTAATTTTCTCAAAAGAAATTTAAACGGGCCCTTAATTTTCAATGATTCAGATTAATTTTTTCTATTATGATAAGACCATAAAATCATGGTCATACCGTGCTTATGCCACATGTGTACGTTTATGAGTTAAAATTTAATCTTTTTGTTCAATTTTGGTTTGCCATGTCTAGTAAACGTTGTACTTCAATGATTAGTACCATAATATGCGATGCAATACAATAAGTTAACTCTAGTCATGAAATGTGCGCGTGTTTTGTATGTGTTTGTTTTTAAACAGAGCCATAATAATTTGCTTGGTTTTGTAATTATAAATTTGCATGGAGATATGAGTTTCAAATTGAACGTGCCTGTTTCTTTACTTGAGCAAGAAACCAGTGCATTTGGTACGATGCCAAATTAAATTCTATTGGCTGTTTCTTAAGTTGTTCACTTCATGACTCGTGGTACAAAGTAAACTCAGAAGTACAAAGGAATTACTTGTTAGACCAGACTGACCAATAATCAGTATTCTGTGCACACAAAATTCTTCAATCAATTCTGTTTAGACAAAACTAAAATTGCTGCATAAAATAAATTATGTTATAATAAAAGAACACAACGACATGGTTCTTTATCAAGGCCAAAAACCCTTTTAGGGAAAAAAACCACGAGTGCTAATAACCAAATATAAAGAGGATTCTACTATCATCAAATGCAATTACAACTGTTGGAATTAAAAGAAAGCTCTGAATCTACACCAACACCCAATTCTATGATGATTCCTCTTAACTCGCCTTTAGACTCCTCGATTTACTGTGAGCCTTATGCTCGCCTTCGGTCTTCCTGACCTACTCTAAGCATGATGCTCGCCTTTAGTCCTTCTTACTTACTCTGAGCGCCACGATCCGCCTTCAACTCTTAGGACCTACCCCAAATTCACATAAACCCCGTAGACTATAGGGTCTGAGAGTTACAAATGAAGCCTAAAAAATACCTATGATTTTCTCTCACACTTACGCACAAAAGAGAAAACTCAATTTTTTTCTTTCACAAATGAGCACTCAATTTTAGTCTGTGGTCTCTCTAAAATAAAGTCACAATGTGACCCCGGATACGAGAGAGGTCTAGAATCTCTCAACTTGATATGGGTTGAAATTTAATTGCGATCTCATCATTATATTGAATTTCGGTTGCAGAAAAATCTTCTATTTTAAGTATTTCTGAAATTCCAACTGTAATTGTGTGAACAAACTGAAATCCTTCGCAATGTGCAGACAAACAGCTAGCCTGTTTTCTGAACAGGGTACCTGAATCCAGCAGCTATCAAAATACTCAAGACAGATAACTCGTGATGTGTTAATTAAATTATAATTCAATCAGATCCGAAATTGATTAGGAAAATTTTGAATGAAATATCCAGAAAACTTGATTAATGATTGAAATAATCCTTTGATGAATCTAGACTCAATTGTGCACAAGGATGAATTCCACATATTCTAGAATGGTTAGAAATAAATGTAATAAAATAGTATCACATAAAATCAGCACATATCTCAATGTCAACTTAAATTGACCGCCAATGTAATATGCAAATATTCAATTAAATCAGGCTAAATATTGTAACAAATAATGTAAATTATAATCAATTAAATATGAAAACAATATTAAAATCAGTAACAAATAATTAAATTGATTTTGATATAAGGTTTCCAACAAATACTATTTTAAAGTGCTTGAGTCTATATTTTTATCCTTATTCTTGATTTATATCCTTTTAATTAAATAACTATATTAGTTAAAAAGTTATTAATTAAGAATAAGGGGTACAAGTGATGACGCACACACTCTTAATTATTAATTATAATATATCTATTTACTATCTAAATAATTAACTTTTAAATACATAATTAAATAATTAGTTAATTATTTACTAACATTTATTTAATAATCTATTATTTGATATATTGCATGATCAATTTTTGATAATTATTCTTTAAATAATAATGAATTTCTAATTATCAATTATTAGTTATTATTGATTAATATACTACATAATTAATTATTACAATATTAATTGATAATTTAGTAATTACTATTTTTTATTTATCAACTATTTACTAATTAATAGATTATAATTAATATATATGATTGATATATTAATTTTAGTTATTTATTTAATAACTTATGATTAATTATTTGATTATTAATATATTATATAATCAATCTTTGGTAATTAATATTTGACTAAATAATTAATTACTATTTATTGTTTATCATTTTTCTTAATAAAATTACAAATTTAATAATAATAATAATAATTTAATAGTAATTAATAATTAAGTAATTATTATCTATTTATTAGTTATAGTCATATCTATTTATTAATTATTAACATATATTATATAATTAGTAATTAATAATTAAATTATTAATGTAACATTGTTGGTAAGTACTAGAAAATGAAAATAGAAAAGGAAAAAAAAAATTCTAATCATTTTCTACTTTCTTCACAAAAATTATTTTTATTGTTTTTTGTTTTCATTTTTATTTTCAAAACATTTGTTAAACAAACGTGATTTGTAAACTGTTTTTATTTTCGTGCCTTAAAAGAGGTGCGGAACAATTTCAAAAACAACCAAAAAACAGTTCCAAATGCACCCAAAGATACATTTACTTTAAATTATATGTTTATGTATTTGAAATGTTTAAAATATTTTTCATAGACAATTTAATCTGTTGCCTCAAAAAAAAATTCATCCATTAGTGTGCTAACGAAAAAATTGAAAAATAGATGGTTAAATTGAAAAAAAAAATGTAAAACCAGAACTATAAGGTAATTTTTACGGTGGAACACCCGAAAGAAACTTACAGGTGGAACACTACTTTTTACCATTAGATTAATTTTTTGACAATCAAATCTGTAATAGGAGCAGTCGAGCTATAAATTTTTAATACACTTACACAAATCTAACTGTTAAAAAATTAATTCAATAGTTGAAAAATGGATCTCGCGAGTGAGTTTTTTTAGGGTGTTTCACCGTAAAGGTTGTGAACCTATAATTTGGTACTTTAACCTATTTTAAGAATTCATGTTAGCCTAAATCCTTGCTAACCGAAGCTTGATTTCCCTATCAAATAATATATATGAGAGTAACTAAATTTAAAGATCACGTACGCATGTGTTACGGCTCTCAAACTGTTTTGAAAGATAGCGTTTAGCAACAAGAACTGTCTTCTCCTTTGTCCAACCAAATTAAAGAAGAAAATCAAAAATATTTCAGGCCAAAACAGGAAAAAATAAAACAAATTAAAAATTGAATGAAAAAAAAAAAATGTAACTGTACAATAAATCAATCTACTCCAGTACATGTTATATTGAACGATTTCATACGGGACTTTCTGGTTGGACTACTTTATAAGTTATTCTCAAGTTAAAATGCATAATTTTTTTAGAAATTATGTTTATTAATTAGAGCAAGAAAAAAAGATTTTTAGGAATTTCTCATTAAAAAAAATACTTAAATATGGAGACATTTTGAACAGAATTATTTTAATTCAAATAAAGTGAGGAAAGTAAAGTATTAGAAGAATACCGTAAAAAAATGAAAGGTCAAAGAATTTTAGGACAAACAATAAAAAAACAATAAGCAAAAAAAAAAAAGTAAAAAATAAAAATAAAAAAGAAAAAGAGAAAACAGAGGAAAAGTTATATAAGAATTTTTAACAAAAGGAAAAAAAATTTTAAGAAGAGACATTTTTTTAAAGGAATTGTTTTAATTAAAAGAGAGTATTTCAAATAAGGTTCTTGTTTCGAAAAAATAGAACTATCAAAAAATAATAGGAAGAAAAATAAAAAGGTTAAGGCTCGTTTGGTTCATGGATTCAAGTCAGTGATTTGAGTCTGAATTCAAATTTTGTAAGAGAACCCATTAATGGAAACACTTTTTTTATTTAAATTTTTTGTGAGAAAAAACATTATAATAGGATCATAACTATGGTTTAAACGCGTGAATCAAAGGATCCGTGCAAAAGAAAAGAAGAAGAAATATAAAAATATAAAAATAAAAAAAGTGGAAAAGAAGAAAAGTTAAAAGAAAGATAACGAGAAAAAGGAGGCCAATTGGCTGCTTCCGTGTATGCTAGATGTGAGATTAGACATATAGATAAACGAGGCCATAGATAGTCATTAAAAGATTAAACTGTAAAAAAAACTCTTAGAAAAATAAAACAAATATAACAAAATAAAATTAGAAAGGAGCAAAACACACTTAAAAATTTTAATTGTAAAATTCACAAAATAAAAAATAAAAAACAAATATTTATAAAAATTTAAAAATAAAGACAAAAAGTAAAAAAAAAAAAAAAAAAAGAACTATGGGTAAAAAAAAAAAAAAAAAAAAAAAAAAAAAAAAAAAAAAGGACTATGTGGCGGCTTGGGACGTACTCTGTGGGAGCACTGTAGAATAAATACAGGTAAAAATAACTTTTGATACAACAAGAATTACACGAAAAACAATTAAGTAGACACATCTGAAGAAAATTATTTTAATCATTAACCAAAAAAAAAACTAAATAGGAACACAACGAAAGAAATCACTTTAATAGAGTAACCGAGGAAAAATATATATTTTAAAAGAACACACAAGAAATTAAACTACAACAAATTAACATAATCAAAAATTTAAAAAGGACAAAACAAAACATTTAAAAAATAAAAAAGAAAGAAATATTCAAAATAAAAAAAAAAGAGGTGGAGGGGTTACCATGTGGCAGCCTTAGAAGTGCTTAAGGAGCAGTGTATAAAAAAGCACTTGGCTCTTGTATGTATTATATTGCATCAAATGTTAGATGTATATATAGATATAAATAAAGATAAAGATAACTTTTGATATGATAAGAATTACATTGAAAAAATTAAGTAGGCACATATAGAGCTGTACATGGGTTAAGTTTGTGTAAGGTAAGGCTTTTTCTTGCCCTACCCCAAAGGGTGCGGGTTGCACATATTTGGCCCCAATGATGTTAGAAAAATTTCACAACCCAATGATGTTTGGGTTGGGTGGGGTGGGGTGAGGTGGGTTAGGTGGTTAGGCTCATTATTCAAAGAATCAAAGTTCAATCCAGAGGCGGAGAGAGTCAAGAGGAGAGGCGGAGAGAGCTGAGAGGAGAAGACGAAAGAAGCCGCCGGCACCGGAGAGCTTAAGGATCTAGGTCGACTGGTCGAGGAAGGACTGAAGACAGTTTGTGTCTGTGTGTGGAGAGGAGAGTTTCTAGACGAGAGAGAGTAGAGCCTAGGGTTAGAACTTAGAACTTAGAGGACAAGGCCCAGGCATGTTTGTGCGGGTTGGGTTGGGATATGTGAATTATTATAATTCCCAACCCACAAACCGCTCCAAACACCTCGGGCCAGACATTTAGTGGGCCGAAAAATAAAAAATAATGCTACAAGTTGCCTTTTTCAGGTTGAGTTGGGTTTACGGGTTGTTCGGGTTTATGTACAACCCTAGGCACATATTTGAAGGAAATTATTTTAACTTGACAAAAAAATTGAATATAAACCCATGCAAAAGAAATTACTTTCATTGGAGTAAAGTGAGAAAAGAAAAAATATTTTCAAAACAACTCATGTATAAATTAAATTGTAAGAAATTACTTGGATAAAGTAAAAGATATATATTGTTATAGGGTAAAATTTTGAACCCTAAATCATGCATTGAATGGGGCCCACACGTCATAAATGAGGGAATTAAATGATCGAGGATAGCTAAGCCTTAGCCGCCACGTCGAATGGCAACTCTCAGACTGCTAGTTAAAGGTGTCACATACATAGGAGGTAGATTGCTCTGAGGAGATGAAAAGGACAACATGAGGTCGACCGCACCAATAATTGTAGGCGAAGATGGTTCTGGGAGCGCTTATGAAATCAAGTCTACGCAAGTCGAGAGAGATGCGAGATTTGCTCCGAAATTTGCTATTTGTAATTCAAATATACGAAATTTAAGCAATGAAATCGTCCTGATTGATTGTAATCTCCATTTTTTAGGAAACTATCCCAAAATATGAGGGAAATATCCCCGAATTAAATAGCAAAACCAACTTAGACGATGGGGAACGATATAAATAAGGGATTGTAGGTGAAGAAATCCCGAAGTCTCATTCAGAGCAATTAGAGTGTGTAATTCTCTCTGAAAAATAAGTGAATTATCTCCTCCCTACAGTGGATGTAGCTCTTGAATCAATGGTGAACCACATGAATTGTCGTGTGTTCTTACTATTTGATTGCTTTAAATCGTGTTTTAGATCATTAAATTCGCGCAAACCGTTTTTAAATTTGTTATATTTCTGTTAATGAATTTTCACCGTCAACATATATATTTTTAGAAAAACACACATAAAAATTAAATTGTAAATAAATCCACAAAATAAAAAATAGAAGCAAAATACTTAAAAGATAAAAATATAAAGAAGGAAAAAGAAAACAAAAAAAAAAAAGGAAGGAGGAGGAAGGGTTGTCACATTGCACTTTTTGGGAGGAGTGGTGTAGAAAGAGTACTTGGTTCTTTATGTATTGTTAGAAGAAAAAAAAATCGAGAAGCTTTTTTTTTTAAAACAATTATATAGTATTGTTTATCTAATTATTAAGGAGAATGTAATATTTAGTTGGTTTTCTACACATTAATGCTTTTTAATGTTTTCTTTTTTGCAAACTGTAAATATGGGCTTCAAAATTGAAGAACATTCTATTCTAGTGGCGGTTAACTAGTTCACAATTATAAAATTTTCGAAAATTTTGTTCTATAATCTTGTTAAAGAATAAATAGTTCTTTTTCTTCGTTTAAACATTTTTTTAGCAAATAAAAAATTCTTGAATCCTGGCAGTATTGATTCCCTCAAACAAAAAAATACACATATATATGTGTGTATATTCTTAGCAGTATATATTTAGATAAAACTCCAAGATGATACTCGTACCAATTAAACACCTTTCAAATTTAATCTTAGAGTTTTTTCTTAATATTTTAAATTTATTCTCTAATTTTGGTTTTGTTTTTCAGACAAGAAATACCAAACTTGTACTCATTTCAAAAAAAGAATCCAAAATTCTACTTATAAATTATAATATGAGTCTTTCTCTAGTAGAGTCTCTCTATCGATAGAATTAATTTTTGACTGTCAAAATTGATTAAATTATGTTAGACAAAAAAAATATGCAGAACAGACAATTTCTGATACATACATGACGACTCAAAATAAAGTATTTTGGGTAATTTATTTTTCTAGTGCCTACTTGATAAAACAATTACCCATCATAATCTATCTATTACCTATTACTAAAGGAGAATCCCATTTTGAATAGTGTTCATAAGGAGCTTTCCCATACTGTCACGTGACAACTCCTCCATTTCCATTTTTTTTTTTTGTGTGGCTCTTTTTACCTTTTTATCTTTATTTTTAAAATTTTTTTAATGTTTTTTTTTTTTTTAGTTTCTCTTTTAGGGTCTCCTACTAGTAAGGGTAAGCTTTATTACCGTTAATCAAATCAAAATCACATCGAATTGAAAAAATATACAGAACAAATAATTTTTGACATAAACTTGACTGCTTAAATTAGGAAATTAGCAATGACTTATTATTTTAGGACCTACCAGAAAAACTCCTTTTTTATTTTGTGAATTTTTTTGCAGTTTAATTTTTTACATTTTTTAAAATATATATTTTTTACACTTTACTCCTATTATTATTGTCTATCTATTATTCTATTGTATTCTCCTAAAGGCGAAGGCGTTTTTTTGGGGGGAGGCGTGCGAAACATTTCGCACGTTTCTCTCCCCATATTCCTTTTGCTTTCTTTTACCACTTATTTTTTCCCCCTCACTTATTTCTTCCCTCCCTTTTTCTCTCTCTATAATATATTCTTTTTTTTTTCTTTCTTTTCTCAAATGTGACCCCAAAAATATTTTTCCCCTGTAATTGTCTCATTGAAATAATTTTTCTTATATATGTCTTAATTAAAACTTTCTTTTACAAAATGACCCTCTCAAATATTTTTTTTGCTATATATGCCCAATTCTTTTTTTGCTTTCTTTTTCCCTTTTTTCTGCTTTCTCCTCATTTCTTTCTTCCCTCCCTTTTTCTATTTTTCCCCTTTCTCAAATGTGATCCTCATAGATATTTTTTCTCTCTAATTTGTCCCGTTAAATAATTTCTTCTCATATATATCATAATCAAAACTTTTCTTTTTTAAGAAATGACCCTCTCAAATACTTTTTAAGTGTATATGTTGATAAACAATATTTAATATATTGTTCTAAAATGTGTCTATATAGAAATATTTTATCTACAATCTTTCCGGATAAATTCCTTCTATGTATACTACTAAATAATTTTTTGATCCATTAAGAACTTTTTTCTCTTTTAATGTTGCTCTGTTAATATTTTTTCTACTGGATCTAATCGTTAAGAAAACAATGATAAAAAACATAGATTATAAAATTTTCAAAAAAAAGACCTCTATATATAAAAAAAATGTTGAATATGCACGTGCTTAGCGCGTGTTTACGACTAGTCTATATTTATATATATACATACAAGAGGAAGTTTTTAAGGGTGCTTCTCCTTCCGCCACATGTCAGCCTTATCTTTTTTATCTTTTTGTTTTTACTTTTTCTAATATTTAATTTAATTTTCCTTTTTTTAATGTTTGTTTTTTGGTTTCTTCTATCCTTCTTCTAAATGCTATTCTACCTTTAGGGTGTGTTCGGCAATCTTAAAAACTCAAAAAAAGTCAACTTGAGTTATAATTTTATTCAACTTCACATTTTTTTAAGTTTGAACTCGAGTTTATGACTAAAATTCGAGTTCAAAATTTTCATTTAACTTGAGTTCAGAAACTCGAACTCAAATTAATGAACAATATTTTTTCTATTTTTAAAAATACTATAACTTTTTTGTTTTAATTCTGATTGATTGAGATGATTTTTTTTCTATGTGTTGACAACGAAAAGACGAATAAAACCCTACCCATATACCCTATTAAAATTTTTCATCACCATTGAGTTTTTATTAAAATGCTATCTAAATACAAATTCAAGTTTTGACTCACTCAAACACAAACTCAAAGAGATTCTTATCTCAAATCATAACTCAAATGTACACAACCAAACACAAACTCAAGTTATAACTTCAACTCAAGTTATAACTCAAACTCAACTCAAGATCTTCACTCAAAAATACCTAACTCAAAAATACAAAAGAACAACGCTTAATCTTTTGAGGATGTATTTTTATTTTTTTACTTACTCTGCTTTTATTAAAATAATATGTTTTTACATTTGTCCTTACAAAATTTTGTTTACTTTTTTGTTTTGTTTTTTTTCCTCAAATGCTACTCTATAATTTAATTTTTTCATGATATATTTTGATTTGTTTGCCTTTTTTGCGTTTTTTTTTCCTACCAAATGCTACTCTATAGTTTAATCCTTTCACCATGTATTTTGATTTTTTTTCTCACTTTGTTTTTATTAAACAATTTTTAATCATAAACCTCATTCAATACATTGTGTTGCCATGGAGTGGGAAATCGTTGTCATCGCACGGTGGGTTATCATCACCCTCTTATTGATTTAAGGTCGTCGGCGATGAACAATATTTAGACAGTTTTTGAGAGTGCTATTATTTATTAAATATTAAGTATTTTCAAATGGGTGTTTAAAATTTGAATTTCATAACTATTAAATGTTTTAGAAGAAATATGTTTTTTACAAATATTTCTTTAAATTAAAGTTGTTTTCAATACAAAATTTCTCGTAAAAAACATCTTAATTTTAATGTAACGAGATTTATAATTGAATTTTTATTCATTATAGTTGAGAAATATGTAATAATCATAATAATTTAATAACATATATTTTTTTTCCATTTTAAGGATTCATTTTATAAATCTCATGATTTATTAACTAATTATCATTGTGTCCTCTAAAGTTATTCAATGTGCCTCATAATAGCATGTCACGTTAGTAAATGGAAATAGATGAAGGAAGCATTTTGAATAGTTTTCTGTATATTAAAAAGGTGGTTTGAACGGTCTTAAAAAATTAAGACCCACTTTAAGAAGGTACATATTTTAGGGATATTAATGAGAATAATCGTAAAATAAATATTCTCAAATGTCTACCTAAACATTCTTTCTTATAAATATATATTTTCAAATATAACTCTAATAAATATGTTTCTTTAATTGCCTCGCTTATATTATTTATTCTCAAAAGCGATTCCTATCTTTCTTTTTTTTTTTTTTTTTTTTTTTTTTTTTTTCTTGCAAACCTCTCAAGTACTTTTTTCATGAGTACCCTATAAATAATTTACTGCATAATTTTTTTCTTACAGTGAACTAAGGGCGTGCTTCCAACTAGTACCCATAAAGAGTAAGGGAAAGAAGTGTTAATTAATAGAGAGTTTTTTCAAATGAGATAAGTTATTTTATTCTATTGGTGAGAATTATATTTTTATCGTTAAATTAATTTTCTAATACTTTTATAGTAAAAATAATTTTGTGTGACACTGTAAATTTTTAAATAAATTTGTGTAAATTCGACTGTTAAAATATTAATTTAACAGTTAAAAATAATTATTCTTAATAATAAAAAAAATAACTTATTCTACCGTGAAGATTCCATACTTAATAACTAGCAACTTCAAAAACTTGAAATTGACCTTTGATATTGAAAAGGACGTGAGTTACCCCACAATGCTTTGGCAAAAATCTCAATTTGTGGACAAACTTGTGTTGGCTACTTGGCCGCTGAAACAAGCACCACAATAAATAAAAAATTGTGATAAAATACAGGATAATTTTGTCTTTCAACAAACCTCCAGTACTTCCATTTTTGGATTTGATGATCCCAAGTAGGACCCAATCAAAGAGAAAGAAATATTCCATTATACCATGCAAACAATCCAACATTATAAAAGCTTAAGAGATAATTAATCAATCACACAACAATACTTTATACCATCAATGATCAATCTTCCTTTCCAACATTCTTAATGTCATTATTTTAATAAGTGGGTGTAAAAAAAAAAAAACTAATTCTTTAGCTGTGGAAAGTCCCACCGATTTTCCAATGAAATGAAACTCACCCTTCACGCCAAGAGATCTCACAGGTTTCTATTTCTTTATTCTTTTTTTTTTTTTCAGAACTTTGTGAAAAGTATTTATCAATCACTAAATTTAGATTTATATTAAATTTGATTAAAAATTTAATTAATTTTTAAAAATAATACTGAATTAATAAATAGAAAATTCTGATATTTAAAAAAAAGAAAAAACATAAAAAAATATTTTATTGTTATTATTATAATTTGCAAGCACTAAAAGTACAGTTTTGTATTTCATTTAAGAGGGTTTCTCTTAAGTGTTTAATTGTCGATAGTTTATAGTAAAAGATTTTTTCTTATAAACTTTTTATTTATGATCAGATTTACGTGGTAAAAATTTACATGGTACTTTTGAATTCTAAACTCGAATATTTTACTATAGTAAAAATCAATTTTTACTATAAACTTTTTATTTATGTAAATTTTACTATAATAATTTACATGGTAAAAATTGAATTCTAAATTCGCATAAGTGAAGTGAACAAGACCTTAGTATGAGAAAAAATGGTGTTATGTATAAAAACTCTAAATTTAGGGAAAAATTATAAAAGCACGAAACATTCAAGGGAAAATGAACTTAACAAAATTATAAAAGCACAAAACATTCAAGGGAAAAAGCCAAAATATGCAAGATACACATGGTACTTTTGTCACTAATTTAAATGATGTTATCGATTTTGGGTAAGAATCCTGAATCCTATAATATTACGGTGGCGTGTGGCATTCGTTAAGAAGGTATTAAATTCTTTGTAATTGAAGCGATTAGTAAGTAATTACGTTCAAACATAAAGAATCACAAAATTAAAGCGTGAGGTAACCATGTTTTCATTCAAAGGGGAATGTAATAAAAAACATATTTATAAAACTAAAAAAAAACTAAATATGAGATTCATAAAATTAAATTAAGTAAATAAAATATTTTAAAATTATTTAATGTAAATAATAGTTTTAATGTAAATTTTATTTTTATGATTGGTAAAAAAAATTCATATAAATAAAAAATTATTTTTATTACGTAAATTAATTTTTACTAGTCGTAAATAAAATATTTATACAATAAAATGTTATTCACTTTAAATATTTTTAAAATCTTCAAAAGTTTCTGTTAGTTGTTTTAAATTTAAAAAAATTATTTTATCAGTACTTAAAATTATTAAAAAACTTTTTAATTTAACTATAGTATAAGTTGTACTCAACAGTCTTAAATTATCAAAGACTATTTGACTATCGGGATGACACTAAAATATCTACTTTTTAGAAAAAAAAATAGAAGTATTTATGAAAGCCACCTGCATTATATAACCATATAACAAAGAAGATCTAATAATTTTTAAAATCTTCAAAAGTTTCTGGTCACTGCTAGTTGAAAATAACTTGTTAAGAGCCAAACTTTGTGGTGCCAAAAATCCACAATTGGATAAGGTCTAATCCTAAATTGTCGTCGTCAGATGATATGGCTAGTCCTTCAGGTGGGGTAGGTAACGCTATCAATGCTCTTGGGTTAGATATTTTTTTGCTTTACTATTTTCGAGGCAGGACTCGCTAAAAGAATTTTATTAACAAAATAACTTCTAATTTTTTTAATTTTAATTTTTTTTTTTTCAAAATAACTACAAAACGATTAAAAACGGGATTTTTAAAACAAAACGATTGAATAATCATTCTTTATAAAAAATAAAAAAGTTATTTTATTAATTTTATTTTATTAAATAATTACTCTAGTAAATTTCACACTGCGTTTTTCCTTTTTGTTTTTGGGTGTTGAGGTTCATAGGGTCATCAATAAGAGCGTAGAAAGTTTGAATGATCAGCATCACATGCGAACAAAGTCACCGTCTGGTCACCTCTTGAATGACACTCCCACGCGCTTTGGATTGCCGTGCAGCCGTGCTCCGTGCCCGTGGAAAGTATACCCTTCAGATTCGAGTTTGTAATTCGAGTTCAGATGTGATTTTATGTGAGAATTTTTTACTGTAATAAAAAAGTTAGATGTGAATATTTTTGAGAGCTTTTTACTGTAACAAAACTCGAATTCTAAACTCGAATCAGCGAAATGAACGGATATTGCTTAGAGTTTGTTTGGTATGACGAAGATGTACAGTAAGAAACAATTAAGGGTGGGTAAAATATTTAATGAGATGTTTGTTTTAAGAGTTTGTTTCTAATTTAAAATTATAATTTTTAGTTTTTTATAATATTTTTTTTTCATAAAAAATTTTAATTTTAAAAATCATAGGTAAAATGTGTTTTTACCTTTTGGTTTGAAATTAGAATAATATTTGAAATCCGCATCAAGCAAATTAAAGAATCTTTCCTATTCTCAATCCAATTTAAACTAGAAAAATCTAATGAGGTGTTTGGTAGAGGGATTCGTTCCCTGATTTGAATCATGATTCGTGGTTCACTACAGTATTTTCTCTCACAAAAAATACACGTAAATAAAAAATAGTTCGAATCACATGATTTGAATCATCTAACCAAACGAACCCTAGAACTTCTATATGTACCTTCAATAGGATATGTAAAACTCAATGTAGAAGTACTGATAATGTGTCATGCGGGGTGGGTGCAATAACTCGTGAATTTGAGAGTTAGTCCAGGATGCTATGTCCACATAAGTTGATCATTTTTTCTTTATTCCTCATAATGAAGAAGATTTAGTGATGAAAAATTAGGCCCTGTTCATTTCGTTGATTCGAGTTTAGAATTCGAATTTTGCTACAGTAAAAAGCTCTCACAAACAATCACATCTAACTTTTTTACTACAGTAAAAAGCTCTCATATAAAATCACATCTCAACTCAAATTAAAAATTCGAATCAGCGAATTAAACGGGTCAATTTGTGCTGTAATTATTGTCTCTAGGTGGATGATTATTCAAGTTGTATTATTTCAATTCTTTTCAAGAATATACAATTAGTAGGAGCTAGATCCTAGTCCAACAACAAAAAAAAAAAAAAAAAAAAACTATCCTTTAACAAAGGCAAACACAAAGGCACTTTTACCGCACGCGCCTCTTGAGTGCGCGTACATACGAGCTCCATGGCAAAGGCAGAGCCGGATAGAGTCAGTAAGCATCAGATATTTAATACAGTTCAAAAAACAAATTCACAAAAAAAATCTCTCTCAGGTATTTGTTTTTTAATATTGGTGTTTTTTTAAACTTTTATCGTTCGTTTAAATCTGTATTAAATATAATTAAAAAATATATAAATTTAACGGTTAAAAAATAAAAAATATCAGTGTTTTAAAAAAAAAAAATGAAAAAAATTTCCTTAAAAAGAAAGAAAATAAGAAAAAAAAGCATAATAATAAAAGAAAAGAATTAGAAAAATCAGTATTTATCCAAAGTTTTAGAGAAAGTGCAATTTTTCTGTTTATGTTTTTGTCTTAACCTTCAGAAGGCTCAATAAAAGCATAATAGCTGCCGCATAACAAAAAAAAAAAAAAAAAAAAAAAAAAAAAAAAACATCGTCAACCTCAGCCACTTGGGTCACAATTCACAAACACACGCACCTCTTATTAATCTTGTAGAGAGAGAAAAGCAAAGCAGCTTTTTTGAGAGAGAGAGAGATAAAAACAGCTTTCCTTTATTTCTATTTATTTTATTTTCTAGAAAATTGCATTCAGATAAGGACTTGTGCTTGTACTGGTAGTAAATACTCAGCTCTCTTTCGCAAATACTCGGCTCCTCTTCTCTGCATTTTCAGAGAAGTGTCTTTAATTTCCCAGAACCTGTTCTTCCTTTAAAGACCCTTGTTGCTCATTCTCTCTCTCTCCCCTTCTCTGACCGCAAACACAAACAATTTTTCCTTTCCTTTCTTGGTTTTAGAGAGGCCCAGCAAAAGCGTTCGACGTTTAGCACCAAAAACGACTCTAGACAGTGCCAACCTGTTCGACCTTTAACTCTCTGCTGCTCGACCAACGTCACTCGTGTCTGTCATTTCCTTTTCCCTCTCTCTCTCCTCTCCTCTCTGTGTTGTGCCGTGGTTTCCACCCATTATTGGGATGTTTTTTTTCAAATTCTTTGGTGGTGGTGTTACACGAGGCCTGGGTTTGAGTTCATTAATGGCATTGACATAGGCCCTTTTTTTTTTATTTCTTTTTCATTTTTTTTGTTTTGGTTTTTTTCTTTGGTGGTTTTTCAAGGATTGAGCTTAGTTTGTAATGGGTACGACGGGGTTGGCTTAGAAGATGCTTGGTGTTAAAGAATTTATAATGGGTTGGTGACAGTGGACCTGTTTTTTTCAGTCTTTTCCCTTCGTTATCTTCAACACCAAGCCTTTTTGTTGTTTCTCTCATTCGTTTGGTAAGCTGTAAGATTTTTAGTTTCTGTTTTTGTCTTTTCTTTCCTTAAACCTATTTCCTTTTGAACGTTGAACACTTTGTTTGCTCCTGCTCTTTTCTTTTTGGTCCTTTAATAAAATATGTATTTGATTTCTGCTTTTTAAGTGCTGTTCCATTTAGTATATAATTTTTTGTTTTTAGTAATTTTATATTTATTTTTCGTTTGCTACTTAGTTCTTTAGAATCTGATGGTAGATTAGTTCTTAAAGAACTTATTATGGGAAGTGAAAAGTGTTTTTGGTCGAGTTTTAAGGCTTTAATTGAAGCATAGTTAGTCTTTGGAAGGAGAAATGTGATGTAGTAAAGCTAAGCATGTTTTTGGGATGCTTTTTGTATCACTTCATGAGGCGTTCCTTTTTCATTCTAGAAGTAACTAAAAGCTCTTTTTTTTTTATAAATTCTGTATCCTAAAGAAACCGTGTCTAGTGTGCACCAAGTCAATTCACATTTTTTCGTTTTGCGCTTGTTTGTAGAGTTTTGTACTAAATCAAACATTAGGACGCAGAGAGAGCGGTCGCAATTTTATCCTCTGATTTGGGAAAAAACCCGGAGTGATTCTAGTCTAAGTTTTCCCTTGAAAGACTTGCTAAGGTTTTAGAAGTAAATGCATGGATCGAAGGGATCCTATGGCGTTATCTGGTTCCGCCTCTTACTATACACAGAGAGGAATAGTTGTCTCTGGCTCAGGAGCACAGCCTGAGTTACATGGATCGGCTGGCATTCATCCCTTGTCCAATCCCAATGTTTCGTTCCAGTCAAATATGGGAGGCAGTACTATGGGATCGACATTACCGGTAGAGCCTTCATCAGGAATCTCGTCCCATGGTGTCAATGTGGGTGGTACACCAATGGTGGTGCCATCATCAGGTGAGCCTGTGAAAAGGAAAAGGGGAAGGCCTCGAAAATACGGGCCTGACGGGTCTGTCTCATTGGCATTGTCGCCTGCGCCTGCTACCAATCCTGGAGTTGTAACAACGACCCCTAAGCGTAGTAGAGGGCGGCCGCCAGGGACTGGGAAGAAGCAACAATTAGCTTCTCTTGGTAAGTTTCTAATGGAAAATTTGATTTTTGTTTTCAGGTTGACGCAATGATTAATGAGTTCCTTTTAACTGGGTTCAACCAATATGTATGGTGGATTGGTACAAGAATTATTATGGTGTGGATTCTCTATTTAGAAATTTTTTTTTATGCAAATCATAAGCTTTTAGTATTGTACTCGTTAATTAAATACTACGTGATTTTTATTTTTATTTATTTTTTTGGGCAGGGTAAAATTTTACAATGAGTTCAAATCCGCCAAAATTTGGTTGTTTTATCAATAAAATACAATTTAAACATACTAATGTTGCAATAGCCTTGATGCTTGCTATCTTAATTAACTCCTTTGTTGGTCTGTTTTGGTCTGTGTTTTCTGATCAGATTTATTCTTAGAAATAAAGAAACTTAGGTTACCTGGCTTGCCATGAATCTTGTAAGAATGATATTTCTGTAATTTCATCTCTCAATCTAGATTAGGCGGGGTGATTCGTAGAGAAAAATTGCAAAGGTTGATATACATATGTATATTTGTTTGTTTTTTTTATCTTTTGTTAATAAAATATCTGAGTAACAACAAATTTTTTTTTTTAGTGAAACTACCGGGTTCTAGTACTCTGCAATGACTTGCACAGGGTGATCATTAAGTGGAGTATAGCAGTAGATAGATATCTCCAGTTGTTTTAGCAGAAAGAAACTATGGAGTGGAATGGAGATATTTTTTTTAAGTCTAAAGTTTATTTAATTAGCTCTTTAACATTATTGGAAAAATATCTCTTAATTAGTCGTTACAACTTAGTTTAGGAAGTTGGGGCATCATCTGATAAAGCTAAAGAGTAGCAGAAAAAGGCCGGAGGAAAGTCTAGCCGTGCTTTCACATATTTATTCATACATTTGTATTATTTGCTATCCCGCTCTTATTTTGTCTGAAAGTTCCAAGGTAACTTGAGGACATGTTCTTTTCGAAATTTCTTATGGTTGTTTTAAGCTTTGTGAAGCTGTATTAAGTTGTTTTAACAGTTAATAGTGAAACTAATTTAGCGCATAAGTTTCAACAAAGAACGATGATCACATCTCGTATGGTTTGTTCTATATTTCTTAACTTGTTGGTATGTGAATGATATTTTATGGCTGATTATTTTGCTAGGTGAATGGCTGTCTGGTTCTGCTGGGATGGGTTTTACTCCACATATTATCACCATTGCAATAGGAGAAGTATGCTATTTTCTCTCTTTGATATGATTTAGTTGTTGTTGTAGCCAAGCGTGGTATATTAGTGCAGTGTTTATTTATTTATAAATCAAATTTGTATATTTACAATAAATTTTACCGGTTAGCTACATAGGTGATAGTATTATCATTAGAAACAAAGCTGAAGTACAGGAGTGATTACGATGCACAAGCAATTCACAAAAGTTATTTCAGAAAAAGTTTCCAGAAAAGATTTCAACCTTGTATGGTTATTAGTTACCTTTCTCCTTGTTGCTTCATGAAAACAAAAAGCAATAGTCCTTAGAATTGCCCTTAAATCAGGAACTACTAAAGAAAGGCTAATAAATTTTCTTCCTTTTTCTCGTGAATGCATGGTGTAAGCTGATAACAGTTTTGTGTTGTCATTTGGTTGTGTCTCATTCTCCTGAAGTGTAATTCCTTTTAGAGTATCATAATTGAAAAGAGCTAAAACAAACTTGTCTATCAGTGTAATCTTCACGTGCCTACGAGAAGTTCGTGATACTCCTTATGGAGGTTGGTTTTGTTGACAGACATTTATGGAATTTAGGCTGTACTGAAATTTGCTTATCTCTCGATGTAGGACATTGCAACAAAAATAATGTCATTCTCGCAGCAGGGGCCAAGGGCTGTGTGCATCTTGTCGGCCAATGGCGCTGTCTCTACAGTGACTCTTCGTCAACCTTCAACTTCTGGTGGCACAGTAACATATGAGGTTACGATCACATTATGATATTTCATTTTTTATTCAGCTTTTGGAATGCTCCATAGATTGAAAAATTGCCAATCCTTTGGAAAGGTTCTGTTATTGTGCATGTTTAATTATTTATGTTCCGAACTCAAAACAAATATTTAATACTCCCAAGGCTGGTCAGACAATGTCCACAAGGAAACTATTTTGATTGACGTTCGTCTTAGTTATTGTGCATATTCGTAAAGGGAATTTACCTCTCCATTACTTTTAGCTATTAGCAACTTTATATTGTTTCCCTCGGAAATTCTCTCAGCAGTAATAAATCCAAGCTCTTATCATATGTTCCTTGCGTGTTCTTTTCTTATTCAATTATAAACATCTGTAATAATGCCATTATTGACATTAATTTTTGGTCTCTTGAGCTCCTTTTATTTTTTTAATTATATATATGTATTTATATTTTATTAAAATATTTCTTACTTTAATTGTATTATGTATCTTGTACGGGCTGAGAAGAATAAATTTTGGTGGATCTTTGACTGTAGGGACGATTTGAGATAATTTGTCTGTCAGGCTCTTACTTGGTTACTGATAGTGGTGGCTCCCGGAACCGAAGTGGAGGTCTTAGTGTCTCTCTTGCTAGTCCCGATGGCCGTGTCATAGGTGGAGGAGTCGGAGGAATGCTCATTGCAGCAAGCCCTGTGCAGGTAACTTCATTGTTTTAGATTCAACTTAAAAGTTTTATTTTGCATCCACAATTTCCACTCTTCTATAAGTTTCATTTGGTGAGGTAGCTTATTGTTCAAATTATTTTCGTGCAAGGCAATAAGTAAATAACATTGAGGGCCCGTTTAGTTCGCTGATTCGAGTTGAGATGTGGCTTTATGTGAGAGTTTTTTACTGTAGCAAAAAAGTTAGATGTGACTGTTTGTGAGAGTTTTTTACTGTAGCAAAACTCGAATTCTAAACTCGAATAAACGAAATGAACGGGGCCTGAATTTGTCTAGATCATATGACACGCTTGAATAGTAGACAAGGTCGTTCCTTTATTTATTCTTCGTCTTGTAATTGTTGAGCCTCAGAGGGGGATTTGTATATCACTCTTCAGGTAATAGTGGGAAGCTTCTTATGGGGTGGTTCAAAGACAAAGAACCGCAAAAGACAGGAACCGATAGAAGCTCCAACAGATTCGGATCATCAAGAAGCTGACAACCCACTTGCAATGAATAGCATTCCACAAAATCAAAATCTAACACCAACTTCTTCGGTGGGTGTCTGGCCAGCGTCTCGGGCACTGGACATGCGCAACGCCCATGTCGATATCGATTTGATGCGTGGGTAACAGTTTTTTCAATTCACAATGAGCATTGTGTATATAATCTTCAGTTTGATGAGTAGCCGAACCTATTTTTCCTGGGGATTACTGATGACAAATATGACAGAAGCGAGCTGATTCTTGGCTTTTTGATTTTATTTTTTTTAAATCTAACTTCATTTTGCCCATGATGGACAATGGGGATGTACTCATATTTTTCTAGTTTAATGGAATTTTAATTTGAAAGGTGTAGCATCTATATTTCACCTTTGCTTGCATTAGAATTAGACGTTATTAGAATATAAATATTATATGCCCACGTCTAAATAGTCGAAGCTTTTGGAAGGATCAATAACTAACATGGTATCATTACAAGAAGTCATTAGTTAAAAACCGAATCATAACCAGAATATGCGCAACCGGTCTTTCTGTTTTTGGCAAGGCTCCGATTGAAACTCTTGCTTTAATAATAGAGAATTTTGTTTAAAATCTTAAATGAGTGAAATCTCATGCTGTTACCGAAACAAGAGATGTTATAACAGGCATATGAACATAACATATATTAGGTATTATAGAAACAAGAGTTGATACAACATGATATTACACCAGATATTAGACCGTAATCTCAAAGCTTACATACCACTGTTTATTTGGTGAGCTATAGCTACTTGCTTTTCTTGTCAAGCTCGTAAAAAGTGTACATATGAAAGGCTATAAAACTCAATTAGGCGTCATACCAAGTAATATCTAAATCACCCCACTTGTAACCATCACTAGACACTTGAAGAGCTTCCCAAGCTGCCCTGGAGGCGTCAACGGTGTTGACACGGCATGGAGGCTGATAAGCTTGCTCCTCGTCTCAACCCTTGGTCGAATCACACTCGTCCACCACTGTTGCCATTACATATATGACGATGTTCTTGTTGCACTTCCTCTTGTGTCCGTTTGGGATTTTTCAATTGGCATTATTTTAGAATGTTTGCAGATTTAAATTGTTTGGGAATATTGTGATTAATTTGCTGCAGATTTCCTCATTGAAGAGATTTTAAATTGTGTTGAAATATGGTTTCTTCTTTTGATGAGTTAATTATAGTGATTTGATTATCTATTTTGTTTTGATTTCCGGATTTGTTGATTGATTGTGTGATTGACATTATTTTGGGCGTGATAATCTATTGATTGGACTATGAGAACTCTTTTGGAAAGAAACTGCTTTGTTTGGAAGCAGTACAATGTCCTTTGTGAAAGAACATTTGTTTCAAGTTTGGAAAATTGTTGATTGAGGGGATTCAGAAGAACATGTTTAGGTTCATGTGCCGCTTATGGAAAGACTTCAAGAATCTGTTGTGTGATTGATTTTCAGATCAGTTTTGACATCAATGTTCTAGAAATTGTTGCAATAAGTTTTTACAACAAGTTGAGTACAATGGCTTGCATTGAAGGCATTTTGACAATTGTTGTGATTGGCCATTTAACTAAAATTTCTAGCATATTTTTTGTATGTTTTTTGAATCCCAGAATTCTAGTAAATCATATCATTTTGTGAGCATTTATTTTTCTTGTTTTTCAGGAGAAAAGTTTGTAGTCTTCCGGAGAAGACGATTTGCAATGTTGAAGGGAGTTCAACCAACGTTCTTCGGAAGAAAATTTGAAGCTTTCCGGAGAGAGCGCATTGCCAGCTGAAGAGAGTTTGCCGTGCAATTTTAAAGTCGAGAGAAGCTCGCTGAACAAGTTTATTGGGTAGTGGCTAGTTCAGAAGCATCATTCTTAGAGAGAATTTTGGGGTGATTAAATCCATCTGAGTTGTAACATTATTTACTTAGTAGATTGTTCATCATCTAAACGTGGCCTCACGGAATATGTAGTTACCAAACTGCGATACCAAATTGCATGCGACTTTTTCTATTTCATGTGTTTTTTAAATTTATTACAACAAACTTAACAACAAACTTTGATAAAAAAGACATAACCGGTACCAACATTGTCAAACCACTCGGTTGATAATGCCATGACTGGCTTGTCGGCAGTGTGGAATCGACCGTCACAGGCTGATTCATTGCCGCCGTCTCCACCAGACTCAAAGCTGTTGAGGGTGAGGCGAGCGCTGGTCTATCCGGTCACGGACGGCGAGCATTCGTAGACGTCATACGTTTGGCCTGCAACGCAGCACTTAAGAGTCGTTTTCTTTGTTGCACGCACCAGAAAGAGAGTAATGCAAAGAAGGAAGCTCAAAGTCTTGGAGAAAACACTCTTCATTCTCTCTCTCTTGTTCTCTTCTTTCTTTGGAACGAAGTCTTGGTCTGGTCTTATGCTATTTTTCCTGCAAAGCGTGGTGAATTTTCTATAGTTAAAAGAGAATGAAACAAGGAAAGAAAAAAGAGCTTTTGATTTTGATGTTTGCACACGGCTTGTTAGGACTCTAACATCAGCCCATCTAACCCCAGCCCATCGATTGTAGGCCCATGGTAAGCCCATCTTTCAAGGACATTTTAAAAAATTACCCAAACCCAAAATAAGGTTCGTTTAGTTCGTTAATTCGAGTTGAGATGTGACTTTATGTGAGAGCTTTTTACAATAGTAAAAAAGTTAGATGTGACTATTTTTAAGAGCTTTTTACTGTAACAAAACTCAAATCAGTGAAATAAATGGGGTACAAGTGTTATCACATTTGAAAAACAATCACTTTAAAAGAACAAAACGACGCAAGTACTTATTTTTAATTCAGTTTATCACCAATTATAGCATAGATCAAATTTAATACTAAGAAAAACATTTTATTAAAGACGCTAAAATTTTGAAATTGATATCTTAATTTGACACTGCCTTAGAGATGCCTTGACATTATGTTCTTTTATATTTCTTTTTCTTTTCTTCTCTCTTTCCCCTGTGATAAGTGAGTTTTAACTTATTTAATGTCCTGAAATTGGATAATTTACAATATCTTCAAGTTTTTAGGTTGTTTTAATATGTTTGTTAGTGATTCAGGAAAATTGGATCACTTGGAAGAAAAGGAGATAAAAATCAAAGGAAAACATCAAAAAGAGCCTGCGTGCCCAAATCAGTGAAGCCAAGTCAGAATGGGGCGCGCGCCCCACACCCAGGTGCACGCGCCCCACATCCAGGCGCGCGCCCGCGTGCGCCCCACACCCAGGCGCGCGCCCCCGCACGCCCAACATTCCTCGAAGCCCAAGTCCAGCCCAGAAGAGCCCAAAACTCACAGAGGAGAATTGGTTGAGCCATACGACATTGTGTTTTGGAGGGGACTGAGATTACACGAGGGGATTTAGGGCTTTGAAAAAGGAAAAACCGGAGAGTTTTTGGGCAGCAGACAGGGAGGAGAAAAACGCTAGTTTTTGGAGAATCAGAGGAGGAAGTTCTTGGAGATTGGAAGCTGCACTACACTGAGTTTTATTTTTCTTCCTCTTCCCTTCTCTTGTTCTTAAACCTAGCATTTTCTTTATTTTTGTGGATTTATCATGTATTTTCAGATTTGTTTAATGTTGAATATATTTGAGTTTACATTGATGGGTTGCTAGATTTTTATGCTAGGGGACTTGATGTAGCCTTGCTACGATTATGCTATGAATATTTGATGTTATTTGATGTTTTTTATGCCCAAACATTTGTGCTCTTCCTTGCTTAATGCTTTAATCAATTAAAAAATTGATTAGAAGATTTAGATATGTGGATTTAGGCTTAGCAGAGTCACTTACACATGTTGGGATTTGTTGAGCACAGCCTAGTTAGTATTGGAATCGGGAGATGAATATGAGCTAGGTAATCACAAATGAATTAGGGCTTAATGAATGCACAATTAACTTAATTAATAGAGATATTAATTAGGTGATTTTGCATATATTTGACTCGGCACTCGAGAGAGGGAGTTGGATTATTTTAGGAAAGTTATGATTAATGTTTGGCTTGAGTGAAATCAATAGCATTAAAAAGGATTAGCATAAGTAGGCAAGGTGAAATCAAGGACCCTAGCTACCTTATCATTAGAACCCCCTTCGATCCCAAAAATTCCTTCCATTGTTTTATTTGCTTATTTAATTAGTTTAGCATTTTATTTTATTTTGATTGATCTCATTCTTATGTTGGACTTGTCTGGATAAAATTAGGTTATTCTAGTTACAATACTTAGCTAGATTTTAGGAACACAATCCTCGTGGGACACTCACTCACTCACTACTTTATTACTTGACGACCTTGTGCACTTGCGAGTAGAAAATAGGTGTTATTTTTGCATCGATCAAGTTTTTGGCGCCGTTGCCGGGGATTGGTTGTAGTTAAAACTTGGCTAATATTGTGACGAAGTAGCCTACTTTAATTTAGACGTTTTTATTTTAATTTTATTTTTCTGTTTTTAAACTCTTTTAAAGTTTTGTTTGCTTGGGGATTGGCGTTTTAGATTGTTGCTAATATTATGATGCTTTATTTTTGTGAGGTACTTAGAGATGTCACATCGACTAATCCTCTTAAGATTTGCTCAACAAGACTCGGAGCCATTCTTTAGTGCTTGGGATAGATATAAGGAATTGCTCATTGGCCTCCCCGAGCATGGTCTCTCAAAAGAGTGTCAACTACAAAACTTCCTAGATGGGTTAAACGCCGCAACACGAACTTGGGTGGAAAGAGAAAATGGTACCACCTCTTTCTACCAATTATCAACGGATAAAGTGTATTAGTTTTTGGAAGACATGGCAGATTATGACAATTGGTGTTGGAATCATTCTCCAAACAACCAAGGTTGCGAAGAGAATTCTAACATTTTGGAGCCATGGTATGACACTCAACCCCAGCAAGCGGAGTCTTCTCTAAACCTTGAGGAGATTCTTGCCCAATTTGTAGAGGAGACAAGGCTTAGTAGAGAGAAGTTAGAGAAGATGGAGACCCTTCGTAACCTACAAGACGAACTTGCCTGACTTCAATCGGAGTTATCAAGAATGAAGGAGTCTTCAAATCATCCAATTGAAGTCATGACAAGGACGGTGGAAATAAGGGACTCACAAGTCACCAACATGTATGAAAGCCATCATGAGGAGCCGAGTACAAGTAGGTGGAACTTGGATTTGTTTGATGATGATGATTCAATTGAGGAAGAGACTCAAGAAGTGTTCATCGATGATGAGGAATCACAAGATGAAGCTCAAGAGTCTACACCTTTTGAGATCCAAGTTGTTATGCCACCACAAATCAAAGAAGAACACATCTATGAAGATCCAATGTGGCTGTCACCTTGTCCACCATCTCTAGCACTATTCATTCCAGCCTACCAAGCTTATGAGCCTGAGCCAAGTCAAATTGAGCGAAAGAGCCAATTAATTCCATATCCCGCCAAGCTTGAGGGCATCAAGAATCATGACCCATATGTCGTGTTGTACGACATGTGCTATGGGCGGAAGCCACTCTTTGACGAGCTTCCACGGCATTGGAATAAATGAGCCTAAAGATGCAATTTATGGAGGAAGGCCCGCAACAACCCGAGTATATGCCACTATGCCTTTAGCATCTTCGCCGACCACATTAGGAGGCGAGATTGTCTCGCCTCCCTGGTATGTATTCTTGTTCCCTTGTGCTTAAATTGATTTATTCCAACATTGAGGACAATGTTGTATACAAGTTTGGGGGTATCGGATGAACATGTCCAAAACAAAAAACAAAAAAAAACAAAAAAAAGTGTTTGCCTCGTAACTCTTTGTTAGCCAAAGAACTCAATGATAGAATTGTGTTAAGAAGTGTCCTTAGGTCTTTGGAAATGTTGTTAGCATCGATTGTTTGTGTGCTTAACTTCCTTGTTGGTTGCAATTCTCTCTTGATTTCTTGCATTTTCGACCACGATAAACCTTGATCACCTAGTCTTTTGAGCATTTAGAGAACATTTATGTGACTTAGGAGGCTCTTGCATCTCAAAAAGGAGTTCTAGAGATCATTTGAGCCATAAATAGCTAACCTATGGAAAACTTACCACTAGTCTCCCCCATTGAGCCTATGTGACCCCATTGTCTTTCATTACCCACATAAATTAACCTAGCCATTTTATGAATCTCCTTCACTTAACCTATCATTTATGGGCATGTTTGCATCATTGCATGAATTTGAAGATATAATTGTTGAGAGCAATCATGAAAGTGTTGAGCATTTCATTTGTGGTTTGGGAATTCAAAAAAAAAAAAAGAAGAAAAAAAAGAAGAAAGAAAGAAAGAAAAAAAAAGAAAAAAATTCTTATGAATTTCTTGTTTTTGTGTTTCGAGTTTATTCATGAATAAAGTTTTGTGGGAATGATGGTAAATAGAGAATTGAGCAAAGTGGGAGTTGGTGTGTGAGTTTTTAATCATTCATGCAAAATCCATGGGGTGCACTTCATGCCTAGGGTGATCTTAAGCCTAAAATTTCCTATCTCACCTACCTTACACTCTAGCCTTGCATTACAACCATTTAGAAGCCCTAATGATCCTCAATTTTACCTCAACCTACATTAGTGGAGAGTAGCACGAAAGATGAACTTATGGAATTACCTAGAACTTTATGAGTGACCTTTACATTACTGCCTAATTGCATAAATTTATCCGGGTGCTATCATTGATGAAGTGGTCTTGGTTGTGCACACACTCACAGTTAGGGAATCTTGTTTGAATCGTTACTAGCTTGGGAGTTGAAATTCTAGACAACTTTGGTGTTAGGCATTTCCTTCAAGCTTTGGTACTTTTAACCTTTGGGATAAATGTTCTTGGCAATCAATTTGAAACTTGGCTCATGCATAGTTTTTGATTCACCTTTCTCATTGTTTTCTTTCCTCTCTTTAATTTTTTTGTTTTGCTTGAAGACAAGTAATTGTTCAAGTTTGGGGGTATTTTATGAGTGAGTTTTAACTCATTTATTTAATATCCTGAAATTGGATAATTTGCAATATCTTCAAGTTTTTAGGTTGTTTTAATATGTTTGTGAGTGATTCAGGTAAACAAAGAAAAATTGAATCACTTGGAAGAAAAGGAGCTGAAAATCAAGAAAACATCAAAAAGAGCCCGCGCGCCCACATCAGTGTAGCCAAGTCAGAATGGGGCGCGCGTCCGCGCCCTGATACGGTACGTAATATATCAGTAAGTTAAATTTTTTATTTATTAAATTTATATAAAATTACGTAAAAATAAAAAAAATATATAAATTTAACAGTTAAAAAAATTAACTTATCAGGTTAAGTTTTTTTTTTTCTTTTTAAAGAGAGTTTACGTTTATTCTCTTTCTGTATATTTTTTTTTATTGAAGAATTTATTATGTACCAACCACTGAGCTGTACAGCCCACGTGTAGGTTCTTGTCCAAACCTCCTACCTACCTTAGAAAAAACGTGTTGTATCAATTATTGGAAAGACGTTATCATAACCATCTACCTCAGAAAAAAAAATGTTAAAATTGAATTATTTAATCACCTGCGCCCTGGCACCCTGCGCGCCCACTCGCTGACCCCCTACGCGCTCGCGCCCTGGCCCCTGCGCACCCGCGTGCGCCCACTCGCATTATTAGGCGCGGGGCTGCGCGCTCTGAGGGGTGTTCTCGCGTGCTGAGGTGCCCTTCTCTGATATAGCCAATTGGGCTGGGGAGGAAAAAAAAAGACGTGGAGTTAGGGTTTGAAGGAGACAACACAGACGACGGAGAGAGGAAGCTGCACTACACTGAGTTTTATTTTTCTTCCTCTTCCCTTCTCTTGTTCTTAAACCTAGCATTTTCTTTATTTTTGTGGATTTATCATGGATTTTCAGATTTGTTTAATCTTGAATATATTTGAGTTTACATTGATGGGTTGCTAGATTTTTATGCTAAATGACTTGATGTAACATTGCTACGATTATGCTATGAATATTTGATGTTATTTGATGTTTTTTATGCCCAAACATTTGTGATATTCCTTGCTTAATGCTTTAATCAATTAAAAGATTGATTAAAAGATTTAGATATGTGGATTTAGGCTTGAGAGAGTCACTTACACATGTTGGGATTTGTTAAGCACAACCTAGTTAGTATTGGAATCGGGAGATGAATATGAGCTAGGTAATCACAAATGAATTATGGCTTAATGAATGCACAATTAACTTAATTAATTGAGATATTAATTAGGTGATTTTGCATATATTTGACTCGGCACTCGAGAGAGGGAGTTGGATTATTTTAGGAAAGTCATGATTAATGTTTGGCTTGAGTGAAATCAATAGCATTAAAAAGGATTAGCATAAGTAGACAAGGTGAAATCAAGGACCCTAGCTACCTTATCATTAGAGCCCCCTTCGATCCCAAAAATTCCTTCCATTGTTTTATTTGCTTATTTAATTAGTTTAGCATTTTATTTTGTTTTGATTGATCTCATTCTTATGTTGGACTTGTCTGGATAAAATTAGGTTATTCTAGTTGCAATACTTAGTTAGATTTTAGGAACACAATCCTCGTGGGACACGACACTTACTACTTTATTATTGACGACCTTGTGCACTTGCGAGTAGAAAATATGTGTTATTTTCGCACCGATCACCCTGCTTCTGACACTACACCACAATAGACTTTTTGTAGCTGTTAATTATAGCGTTTTTCAAAAAATGTTACTGCGCCTGTATATAATAGCGTTTATAAATAGTTATAATATATATATATTAAAATTTCATGACATTTTGACAGGTTTGTTTTATATATATTTAAAAATATATAAATATACACATTAAAATGAACACGAGGCGGGCATTGGAAATAATTTCCCCAATTTTCCCGCTGGCTCGTCCCTCCTTTTTTTTTTTTGGGTTTGAAATGAATTTAACTTCCCCATATACATTATACGAACAAAGGAAAGGAAAAAAAAAGAAAAGCTCATTCTCCCACACTGTCAAAGACTGAGGGGTTGTTTGGTTGGGGGATTCGTACTCTGATTTGAATCATGATTTATGGTTTGTTACAGTATTTTTTCTCACAAAAAATACACATAAATAAAAAATGATTATAATCTTATGACTCTAATCCATGAACTAAACGTCTCTTCAGTTCAAGTTTTTCAGATCTCTCTCTTTTCAATTCAAACAAAAACCAAAGCCAGAACATCGAAAACCGAAGCCCCTCTTTCGTGTTTTCAGATCTATCTCTCTCTCTCTCTCTCTCTCGTTCAAGCTCGTGAACCCCCCATCCAAAGTTCATCAATCTCAAAAACCCAATTCCAAAACAAACCCAGTTCGTCCCTCACCTCTCAAATCCTCGGCAGGGACGGCACTGCGATTTCAAAAATCTAGCTGGGGCGGGGTAGTGGGCTGCTGCGACGGCGTCATCTGGCGAAGAAAACCCAGAATGTGACGACCCTCCTTTGAGGCCGCCACTGTTACTAACTTTTTAACTTGTACTTACTGGGGTTTCTTAAAATATGCGGAACATTTTTTTTTTTTTTTATTTAAGAAGGAATACTTTCATAATTTGTAACAATAATTTCAAATAAGTGAATCACTAAATTTCTTAAAGCTTTTCTTAATTTTAGTTAAGATAAAACCTTTTAGGAATATCCTTCAAATGGAATAGCATTTGAACTCTTGTTTTAAATACTCATTAAAAGCTTTTCTAAAACTAGTCATTTCAATCGGCCATCTCATTTGACTTTAAAACGGATTTCGTGAGAAATCTTAAATTCAAGTACATCTTAAAGTCCTTCTAAAATTACTCATTTAAATCGTCATGTTTAAAATTCATTTATTTGTTGCATGCACTGTAACATTCTAAAACTTAAATACTCAAAACTAGGGTTGTTAGTTACAACCTTGGTTTTCTTAACATACATATGTACGTATACTTTTTAAACATACATACTTGAAACTTTTGAATCATATAGACATATACATGATTTTTCTTAAACTTACGGCGGAAAATAACTGCGTGAGCGGTATCCATTCCCATCTCCACCATTCGTCCACCGCTCGCCATTGCCCTTCAAGAATTGCTGATAGGTTTCTTACCTACAGCATGAACATATCTGATTGAGCTTTCGCTCAGCAAGTAGGAACTATATCTCACAAAATAACTGTAAGTACACATGAATAAATATGCATGAGCTGATTATGCTTAATTATGACGTCTTATCATAGTCTTATTATCTTATCTTATATTTCTTACTGATGGGCCCGAGTGCTC
>NW_010365273.1:365393-369129 GCF_000414095.1 Morus notabilis
TGCATGGCCGGTGGTGTGCTTCAAGAAGGAAGTGTGGTAAGCATTTATGTCTAATAGTTGATTTGACACAATCCCATCACACCTTATCATGTAATCCCCTAGCACACTCAACTAGCCAATTTTGGCTCTAATTTTTCTATGCATGGCCGGCCAAAGTGGAGAAGGAGAGAGAGAAAAATAAATCCTACCCCTTGTACTTTAGTTCACTCTCTTAAGTTACCTTTGAATCAGGTAAAAATCATACTGACTGTAAAGGGTACTTAGCTGACAAAAAAATTCTTGTTTCTGACAGTTCTCTTTTTTTTTTCTACTACTTATTTACAGTTCAACTTTTAAATCCTCGTCTGCTTTGATATCACGTTAAATTCTTACTCGCGTAATATCTTAAACTGTTTCAAGTCTTGAAATTAATTCTAGACTGAATAAATTCTAAATTTAACTTTTCTGCATTATATCCCGGGAATGACATTATTTCTGACGGTGTCAACTCCTTAGCTCACATTGTACCCTTCTACTATAGGTATCTATCTTGTGACTTTAACCTAGCTGTCTGGCAATTAAGGATTTTCTCTTTTTTAAAAATGTCAGTGCGTTTTTTTTTTTACGCTGCTAACATCATGCTGTGTTTGGAGATTCTTGAAATTAAGATTCTCAAACTATACTTGTACTGAAAATTATTCCGCCTTAAAGTACGGCAAGAATTTATCGATCGAATTTACTTGATCAAAAACATGAACTTAACATGAAATCTGCTACAGAATTTAGGAATACATATATTGATTCCATAAATCCTTCAGTCACATAATCTTTTCTAGGAAAATCCTTGGCTTAAATAAATAAATTGTATTATTTAAAGTCTGGAATTTTCTCAGTCATTACACAGAAAGCCCAACGAAGCTTCCAGATCTGCTCCATGGATTTTGATGGGGTTTCTTTGAAACTTCTAGATATTTGGATTTGTGGGGTTTCTTTGAAACTTCTAGAGATTTAGAAACCCTCTCTTTCAGAATTCAGTGCATCCATGGTTTTTTTTTTTTTAGTGTTGATCTGATTTTGTTTTTGGTCTGAAAATATTGATTCTCATGTTGTGTAGTGAGGCTCTAATGCCGAAGCTCCGGCGCTCTGACTACTACACAGAGCCACGGATCCAAGAACTGGCTGCCAAGGAAAGAGCATAATCAGGGTTCTGCCGCCACGTCAAGCAAAAACCCACAATCTCTAGGTCATAAAATTTTTGTTTTTGACAGATTTGTAAATGACAGAATAGTTTGTGACAAGTTTTTGTTTTTGATAGATTTACAGTGGAAAACCAACATCGGTGATATCCAAAAAGCACCAGTGTCTGTTCTGTTTCTTTGGGGGGTTCTTGCATTCTTTTAGTTCTGTAAGTTTATTTGGCCGTTTGGCACTTCTTCAACCATGTATTGATGATTGTTTTCACTCTTTTGGTTCTGTAAGAGAAGGTATATTGGACTTCTGAACCACTTCAACCACAATTTTAGCTTTTTTTCCCGTCTTATGGCTGCGTTTGATTGATGGTTTTTAAGTTCAAAATGAATGTTCAAAGTATCACAAATTTGCATCTCCTTCAGGTTCCTATAGATTCTTGCTATTTAGGCTCTAATAATTCTGCCTTCCTGCAACAGGTATGTATCTATAACTTGCATCTCCTTATAGATACTTAATGCTTATGTAGGACAATCCTTTTAACCACTTTAATAACATACTGTTAAGCTCCTATTTATCGGTTAGTAGTATTTTGACAGAATTCAAGGAAAAAAACTAACAGAAGCTTGATATTAATGGCAGAAGGTTGATTACAGGAAGATAAGGGAATTTTCCAGAGATTTTTTGCTTTCCTAGGGTTCCTTCTCTCGGAAGTTTGTACAAATGATTCGATGCCCACTTATCCTACCTCCTAATCTATTTATACTACTAACTCTTATTCCTCACACTAATTCCAAGAACTAACTAACTAGTAATTATTTAACAAACATAACAAACTACTATCTACTTATTATATTGATTACTAATTACTAACATAATCCTATCATTACTCCCCTCCCCAAAACACGTTGTCCTCAAGGTGTGGTCAAGTGACCGCAGTGGAATGACGCCATCTCCTTCCCATGTCATCAAGCCCACCTTTCAGAATGTTGAAGGGCATCACAATCCTTGAAGTGACAACTTCAACGGTGAAAAACCAAGGTGGGAAAGGTGCCACAGAAGTGTAATCGAGAGCAAAAAACCCATTAGAGCCATTGTTCAGTCCATGAAACATAGAAATTTTGGTTTTTGGAGTTACAAACTCGGAAATATCACATCTTACATTTGCAGAGTGTCCAAGTACTACTCCAATGAAGTCAATTTCTCCAGCCCTAGCCCCAAGAGTGCTGGAATTCCCAGACTCAGTCCAATTTGGGCCAAAATTTGAGGACCCATTACATAACTTGCCGAAATTGGTCCCACTTTCGTTGAATTTTTTTGGCCCAACCCCTATGGAGCCAGAAGTAGGCCCAATAATGTTGGAATTACGCAGCCCAGACCCAATCATGCAAGAATCGGTCATGCCCACACCGGAAACACATGACCCAGCTCTCATTTGGCCAGAATTTCAAAACTCAGCCCCACCAACCCCAGGTTTTAAGCCAAACTTCCATGCCCTAACCATAATATCACCGGAATTGAGTGGGTCGCTACTATACCGGCCAGAAACAGCCTCAACATTGCCGGAATCATGTGTGGCAGTCCAAACCGCAGCCAAATTGCCAAGCCCAGCCTCAGCCGCGTCGAAAATTGTGAGCCTTGCCCCAAACGTTGCCGCGCGAGACCGCCGCTCCCCCTCCGACCACAACCCACTGTGAAATAGCCCCTTCCGCCGTGGGTCTTCGAGATCTAGGGTGATTTCGCCGAGACCAGCTCGCCTTCCCCCATCGCGAGCTCTGGAATCGCGCAAGTCGGTCCAAATCTGGTTGGGATTGCTGGTTCCCGAATCGAATTCGGGTGCGGAAGCGTGGCGGGGAGGCGGATCGTGTATAACAAAAATTTTCATAAAACTTTTGAGATACTCTATAGATTATATTAATTTATGTACGAATAAATTAATCGCATTAATTTACATCAAGAACTCAATCCGGAAAAATACCTGAAAGCCGACTCGGATGATAACTTGAATTCTTTGACCACGAACAGTCCTTATTCCAAGTTTGTGTTTAGAATACCAAAGTCTTCCACATCAATTCCTTGATTCCACGTAGACGTGTGTGTGGGCACACGTGAGACAAAATAGGTTTCTTAAACACTCGAATTTCCACAAACACCAACGCATGCACGATGTGGAATTTTTGGAGAAAAATTTTCTTCTCTTTTTTTGCTCAATGAATTTCGGCCACACTAACGCTTAGGGCTGAAAAATATGTTTTTAAAAATTGTGTCAACAATTTTCTATCATTCTCATATTTAAAGAGTAGAAGTCAAACTTCAAAACAAGATCAAATCCCTATCTCCAATTCTGAATTTCGGAACAAAAATCCCTTCCCCTTTATCTCTAATGTGGCCGGCCACCCTAGGGTTTTCCAAACCCTGTGTGTGGCGCCAATTCAGATAGGGAAGGAAGAGAAAAATCATCTTTTATCCTGTAGTCCAATTTTGACTCAAATTCAAATTCCAATTTAAGTTAAACTTAAATTAATTTGAATTCTAAATTGAACAACTTATCAAATAAGTTTAAATGGAT
>NW_010365273.1:369263-420584 GCF_000414095.1 Morus notabilis
AAGGACGACGCGGGGACTTATGGACCTATAATCCCAAGCTCCAATAAAATTAATAATTAATTAAACACTTTAATTAATTAATTAATTCTATTAATTCCAATAGTTACTCCACTATAAACTTGGAATTGAACTCTCAAAATTATAAACATTAATTACTTCTAAACTGCAAAGTGTCTATTTGATATAGTCATTACATATAAATCAATCCTCCATAAATAATTCATAATCTGAGTCAGGTAGAATCTGTTAACCTCTCTAATTATATCTGCATCCTTGAGTACCATTGATTCTCTAATGGATAGTGATTCATAAAACACATTTATGAACCAGAGCGCTCTTACTAATCCAAGTACCGAATCAACACTCAAGAGAATTATTTATCTACTTCTTTCTCAAGAAGGAATGGATTACATCTCGTACAATAACATTCCCAGCTACCTATTTCATTATGTCTCCAAAATACAAGGAATAGAATTCAGGGTCTCGGAATCCGTACTGAGTAAATCAAAAGACATAAATCCATAAATAGGAGTTTGTTAAGAACTCAGGATTAAGATCATCCTATATATGACCATCGGTAGACTCAATTATAATTTCTATGCTTAACGGAAATTATTAGAAATTCATATTGTGTCTTTGTCCTTGTTCCACATAATCTTATTATGCGAAATACACTCATTCAATATCTCGTCATATTAACAGTGCGGATAACATCGTTCCATTCTAAATGGGAATGACATGTATTAATAATGTTTTAATTAAAGATTCCGTACTTTAATTAAATTCATCATAAACAATGTTTTTTGATTATTATCCTTAAACACTATCCTCTCGTATATAACACTTATATACTATGTTTAAGGTTACATAAACAATCACGGAATTTTCATTTGATATTCATAAAATATTCATAAATATATGCACATAAAATGATGAATAAACTATTTTATTAATAAATAATAAATATCCTATTACATTTCATGCTTCTAGGATACTATTCCTAACAGGGATCCCACTCAAGTTCGGAGGAATCACCTGACCCGGTCCAAATCCGGCCGGAATCGGGTCCCTCCGTGTTGCAATTGCGTGTTGCAATCGCGCGTATCGGTCCAAGTCCCACCGGGATCTCTGAAAAATGTCTAACAGAGGGCATACCTCTGGGAGAAAACAACTTGTCGTTTGGAGAAAGTCCATACGACTTGTCATTTGGTGTGGAAGCTTTGAGTAAACTTGCTGATTGGCTTCGAAAAGGCTGAATGTGAGGTTGCTGTCGTATCCAGGTACTAGATGTCGTTCCCTTAGCCACCTTTAAGGCCATATTACGATCCTCCACCCTCTGAGCCAATTCAATGATCTGATTCAACCCAGTTCCCGATCCACCTCCGCCGCCGTCTTCCACCGTCCTCTTCGAATGGGACGAAGGTAGGTCCTCCAAAGTTCCCTTGATCCCCGGGCTCTTTTCCCCTTGGTTCCGCATTAATAAATCTAATTTTCCCAAAATTAACATCACGTTCTTTTCCCTGGCTGGAATCTTCTGTAAACCGCCCTTAACTCCGTCCATCTCCTTCGAAATTCCCTCCCACACCGCGCTCAACTATTCTTCCTCAGAACCTAGCCTCTCTTCCATCTTCTTGGCCGCCAGACTGATGCCGATTGACTCAGATCTAAGCGATATCGCACTAGATCGTGAAAAATTGCTTGGAGTGCCGTCGGCCTCACGCGATTCCAGATCTCTTCGCGTTTTCTCTAAGTTCATGCGTCAATTTTGACGTTCCAAATCTGGTTGCGACGGGCCACTGCCAGAAACACGAAGATCTGAAATCATTCCTACGTTCTGTGGCCAAACCTTCATATTCGTTTCCGAAAGCAATCTTTGTGTTGGTATGAAGCGTTGAAGCAAATTCATCTTGAATTCATTCCAACAAACAAATGGTCGTCTTCTATCTTCCCACTGAAACCAATCTAGTGCCTCATCTTCCATGAATTCCTCTGCGAACCAAATCTTTTCACGTTCTGAAAATTGATTTTTTTGATGATATTCTTCCACTTTTACGATCTAAGAATCTGGATATTCTCTTGAGAACATTGGCATTTCTAGTCGCTGCCAACGTCCACACGTTCCAGCCATTTCTATACCCAAGAAGGTGCTCTGATACCAAATGTTAAGCTCCTATTTCTCGGTTAGTAGTATTTTGACAGAATGCAAGGAAAAAAACTAACAGAAGCTTGATATTAATGGCGGAAGGTTGATTACAGGAAGATAAGGGGATTTTCGAGAGATCCCTTGCTCTCCTAGGGTTCCTTCTCTCGGAAGTTTGTACAAATGATTCGATGCCTACTTATCCTACCTCCTAAACTATTTATACTACTAACTCTTATTCCTCACACTAATTCTAAGAACTAACTAACTAGTAACTATTTAACAAACATAACAAACCACTAACTACTTATTATATTGATTACTAATTACTAACATAATCCTATCACATACACATTAGTGCAAAGCCAGCAGGCACTACCTTATCTCCATACACAGTACAGGAAATGGTAGATGGAAAAGAAGCTGCAAAGAGATTCAACGATGGTGTTTCTAATTCACAGTACTGGAGAAATGACGTCTCACAAAAATGACAGAAACATGGAGACGGAGATGGTAATAAGCTTTGCTTTAAATTTGTTTCCTCTGGCTCTTGTCCACGAGGGGAAAAATGTCACTTTCAACATGATGCGGATGCGAGGGAACAATCTATGAGGGGTGTTTGTTTTGATTTTCTCAACAAGGGAAAATGTGAAAGGGGTCCAGATTGCAACTTCAAGCACAACTTACAAGATGAAGGTGAGGGATATTCTCACAGGAGACGTGGATATGAAAATGCTTCAACTAACAGGTTGTTTTATTATCAACATGCTATTTTTCCGTAGATTTCAGTTTTAGTTTGGTTCATGATGTTTTTGTTATTCCTGTGATTACTTTGTTTGCAAACCATCAACTATGTTATAGTTGGACAGTCAAGGGTACTACTTCATGAAAAGTACCATTCCATCGTTGGTACTCTGTGTTTTCACGGTAAAATATTCATTTCATCAGCTACAAATGAAAAAAAAGTATAACAAATAATTGATTTGTTTATGGATTTCAGGATGAGAAATTTTTTATTTGGTATTCTGGACAAGAGGAAAGACAATTGAGAGTGAGCTCTATTATGATGACTATAAGCGGTAGAGCAGCCTCAGCCTGTCCCTGTCGCCGTATTGGGACCGCAGGCACTCGCTGCCCCGCCGCTCGCCTCCGCCGTTGTATAAGCGGTCGAGGAGGGACGATGGAGGGTACGATGGGAGGAGTCCTAGATGAGGGTTTGGACCTGGCGATAGAAGGTGAGAGGATTCTTCCTTGTTGTCTCTGCGATTTTGTGGTCAGTTTACAAGTGATTAAGCTTTTTCATGTTTAGTTTTCGGTGATCATTTTGCATGATTTGAGTTTTTAGTTCAAGTCGTGAACGAAAAAATTGTATTGCAATTTTATGGACGTTGGATTGAGCTTCTTGGTGAAGGGCATAAAACCTGAAAGTGAACATCGAATTGAGACTCTAGAAATTAGGACTTTGGTTTGGTTTGTGGATTTAGGGTTTCTCTCTTTTAATTGTGTTAGAGAATACTATGAAGTAATATTCTATTGTATTTGAACATGGGATCGATTTATGGCTCTATGATTCTCGACATGCTTGGCAGGTTTTCATAATATATGGAAACATCTACTTCCTTGAACCAATAAAGAAAAGGGATTGGAGTAATTTTTTTATGTGCTGTTTTTGGACTTTGAATGTTTTTCTTGGCTTCTTGCATCTAAGCATATTTCTTAAGCAAGGATGTTGTATTTTCTTTCTCAGAAATTAGGACTTTGAATGTTTTTGGACTTTCTTAAACGCACCAACAAGAGGTTTTTACGGGCTGGAATTGTGTGATTCTAATGAAGTTTTATTTGTGAATGGTGTAACTAGTCTTTGCTTTATTTATAGGTTAAATTGTGGAAGTTTTAGTTGAGTTTGATTATTATTTTGATAATGGATCACTTTCTTACAGGTTAAATAGTGGAGATGACTTTTTTGTTGAAGCATTTGGTCAAGATGGAAGGATTTACTTCACCATTGCACTTAGACGTTTTGGATACTTTGATATCTCCAGCTATTCCTCTGTTTTCTTTACTTGTTTTGAATATTAAGGTTTTGGACATTGTATGAATTATGTTGTTGACCTAATTTTATTGCTAACTTGGTAGATATTGATAACAATTGATATATTGAATGTTTTTATGTTTTAATTTGAATGTTCCTATTTAGATATATCACATATCTCAGAATTACCATTTATTTGAATGAATTTAAAAGGATATTAATAATAATTTTAAAAAGCTACAAGAGTATGAACATAACAAGGAAAAAAAATTATTAATCTGTATCGTAACCATGCTAAATAGCTGTAAAAGATTGAAAATAACTTGTCTTAAATGTTATAATACCTTAATTCTACAGCGCTTTCCATAACTCTCTTAAAATGTTATGTTTTCTTAGGATTTTTAATAGCGCCCGATGTCATAGCACTCTCAAAAACGCTATTATTAATAATTAATAGCGTTTTTAATCCACTACTGATATTGATATTTGTTGTAGTGCGAACAACCCTTTTTTATTTTCCTCTTCCAACATCTCTTTACCTTCTTTCTTCCCTCCACTTTTTATTCTCACCAAACATAGCGTCAAAAGATTGCTTATTATACGAGCTGGGAAAAGAGGAAAAATCATTAATAAAGCAACAGAAGTCCCATATTTCATAACTTAATACAATACAGCAAAGGTACGTTATTATAACAAGTATATTACACAACAAATCACAACAAAAAACATCCTCAACAACGTATCATACTAAAGCAAATCAAGCATCAGACCATGTAATATCCAAGCCACCCCAATCCTCACGACTAACGCCAAGAGCTTTCCAAACCGCTCTCGACGCGACGACGATGTTGTTGGCGCACGGAGACTGGTAATCATGCTCAGCATCACACCCCACAGATGAATCACACTCGTCAACAACCATGGCCACCACACTTCTCCCCTTAGCGCGTATGGTGATGTTGTTGAAGCACCTGCTTCCGCTGTGGAACCACCCCGTCGACAGCGCCACAACCGGGGTGTCATCGGGGTGGTATCGGTTGTCACACTCGCTGCCTGATGGATGCTTCTTGCCTCTTACTTTGCCGCTCAGACGACATTTTGAAGCTTCAACATGATGTGATGAACAAATAGTTAGAAAGAGTGATTCCCACAAGCATTAAAATGTAAGTTGTCTTTGAGATATTGGTGACGCCTTTCATTTTTCTCTAGCTAATTTTTCAGAGTGATTCCCACAAGCATTAAAATGTAAGTAGTCTTTGAGATATTGGTGACGCCTTTCATTTTTCTCTAGCTAATTTTTCATGTTGTATTGGGATTGAAATAAATTTTGTACTCTATTGTATTCGTTTCTGATAATCAAAGGCGTTATAAGAGGTAAAAAAAAAAAAGTAGCGAAAAGCTATGTCAACGTGACTATTACGGCATGAAACCAGCGGTTTTACAAAAATATTCCTATTTTTCCAACGTAACTTGTACGTTTTTTGGAGGTCAAATCACAGTGATTATGTGCAGAAATCCAAGTTTATGGCAAATACAAACAATTTTCTTGTATATAATTAGCGTAAAAGCAATTGCACATGCCATTGTTTTGGTTCATTCTCTCAACGATAAAAAGATAGATTAGGCATGGAAATATTCTTTTCTTGAGAATAATTCTTTTTTTTTCTTTTTCATTTTTTTAAGGCCGTGTTGCTAAATGCTGAAAAAGGTAGTACAGATTTTTAAATTTCAGCTGCATTTTTTCTTCAACAATTTGAGATTATAACATAAGAATTTTTATGATTTTAAAATTTCAGCTGCATTTTTTCTTCAACAATTTGAGATCATAACATAATAATTTTTATCGGCTTATTATATTTCTATCTCTATTAGCTTTTATGAATCTCTATTAGATTTTATGATTGGCCGCCACAAGATACTGAGAAATCTTATTTTATTAAAAAGCTTCATATTTAAATAGAGGGGGAAATCATCAGTAAACACACAAATAATGTGATTCGCCTCTTTATTTGCTATTTAATGCTGTTCCTATTTGTCCTATTAATGTTGCTGCTGCTGCTATTATTATTAGAAATATAAATATAACACTACCTTATTTAGTACTTATCAAAAATACCATACTCAAAAGAAGGAAAGACTGCAAATTTGTCATAGTTTAACACAAGAAAATACATTTGTTTTCCGGTAGCTATATAGCCTATATTTTATCAATTTTATTATTTGCATTTATTTTCAAAAGTTATACACTACTTTATCATATCAACAACAGAAAGACTACAAATTTGTCATAGTACTCATCAAATGATGAATCCTACTCATTCAAAAGAAACACTACAAATTTGCTGTAGTTTAAAGAAATGTATTAATTTGTTTCCAGTAGCCAATATATATAGCCAACCACTAAATGAATTTGTACAAACCAGCCTAATATAGTCCATTACAGGATCAAGAGGAGTGTACTAGAGAAAATGAAGAGCCATATTTCTAATTCAGCAGTGAGTTTTCTCATATTGCTTCTTCTTGCGACCAACTTGGTCGAAAGCTGCAAGCCTAGTGGCCGAATAAGAGGGAAAAAGCCTCCTCCAGGGGAATGCAACCAAGAGAATTACTCTGATTGCTGCAAAAAAGGCAAATTCTACAAAACTTACAAGTGCTCACCAAAGGTGACTGGACACACAAAAGCAGTCTTGACACTCAACAGCTTTGAGAAGGGTGGAGATGGTGGCGGCCCCTCAGAGTGCGACAACCAGTACCACTCCGACAACACCCCGGTGGTGGCTTTGTCGACCGGATGGTTTAACAAGATGCAAAGATGTCTCCAGAACATCACCTTATATGGTAATGGCCGGAGTGTCAATGCCATGGTTGTTGATGAGTGTGATTCAACTGCAGGGTGTGATGCTGATCATGATTATCAGCCCCCATGTCCTAATAACATCGTTGATGCTTCTAAAGCTGTTTGGAAGGCTTTGAAAGTGCCAAAGAGTGATTGGGGTGAACTTGATATTTACTGGTCTGAAGCTTAATATTGAAGAGTGTTTGTGTTATGCTTTGAAAGTCATATATAATAGTAAAAATACGTGTGTGTTGTGATTTGAGGTTGGTGTATTGTTGATTGATTACAGGATGTTAATTTCACTTTCACTTTCCCGCTCTGTTTCAAATTCTTTGATGTCTTACAACGAATTACTATTCTGAATACTCATATTTTCATTCAAAAAGAGGGGCAATTTGAGAGTGATTGTGAAAAAACATTACGGGCATGTTTACTGAACCTTATTAGAGAATCGTATTGTTTAATAATATATTAATATAATTTTTCGTATGCATATTGAATTGTATTAACTAATACGGATGATGAATTAATACGATTTTTTTTTTCAAAAATTGTAGTAAATAGCAAATTTTTGAAACTAAATTAAATAAATAATAGATTTTAAAATTATTTGAAGTAAATAGTAATTTATTGTGTAAATATTGAATTTACGACTGGTAAAAAATAATTTACGAAAAAGATCTTCTTTTTACGTAGAAAAAAAAATCTTTATACCAATCGTAAAAAAAAATTTAAGTGAATAAATCTTTTTACTAGTAGAGTGGTATGATACAATGTAGCCCACTTCCACAATAGGTAGTCGTTGAACTTCTTATTGAATTTATGGGATTACACACTCCGAACACACACTTGAAACTCTCTCAAGATGGTATGTAAATTAACAAGAGAGTAAATTTCAGCACTGCAAACTACTGTGTATATTATAAACTTGGCACCATATAAGTCTAGATCCAAAAACCTCTAGCGTTGTGGAGTGGTTGCAAACCCAATTTCTGTATTTTACACACAAAAAAAAGAGTGAAAATACGTTATCAAATAAAGCACAAAAATGAAAAAGCTGTTTTCATCTAATTCCGCAGGAAAACCTATCGATTCTTTGCTTGTGAAAAACCAGAAATATGAAAATATATTGTAAACCAACTATTTGAAATCTGGTGCATGATTCTGTTGTTTAGCTGTCATTCCGTGTGGTAGATTAATATAAAGGAAAAACGGAAAACGATACAACGTTATTTTAAAATTCAATATTCTGCAGCTGACATACAATAGTGCCCACTTTTCAAAGACTTCGCTTCTTTTTTTTTTTTTTTTCTTTTTTTTAATATACTCTAATTTTGCCACGACTCAATATCAAACTAATTGGCAGCTAGTACAGCTGCATCTCCAATGTCTTTGTGATTGGCCGCCACAAGATTCTGAATCTTTCATTTTGAGTTGAGCAAAGTTATCCAATATCGACTCAAGAAAATCATCACTAAAGTACAAAAAGTAAAGTTTGTATGGTGATATAATCAAAACTCAAATTTTACTCCGTAGCATTATTATTATCTTTATTTTGGAAACTATAGACCTCATTGCATCAGCAACGGCACTTTCTAAGGAATGTAAATCTTATTCTTAAGAAAGAATGCAAAGTTGTCATAAATTGACATTAAAAACTACGTTATAGAAGTTCCAATAACTTATAATATCATGATATGCGTGTGTGTGTGTATATATATATAGCAAGGCGCTAAATCAATTTACGCAAACTAACCTAATAGTCCATAAGTGAACCAAATATTAGAGTACTAGAGATGATGAGAGGCTATTTTTCTTCATTTGTCTGTTTTCTCATCTTACTTCTTCTTGCAAACACTTTGTCGAGCCTCGAAGCCAAAATCTGCAAGCCGAGTGGCAAAATAAGAGGGAGAAATCCTCCTCCAGGTGAATGCAATCCAGAGTACTCGGATTGCTGCAAAGAAGGGGAGCTCTACACCACTTACAAGTGCTCACCAAGGGTGTCTGGCCGTACAAATGCAGTCCTTACGCTCAACAGCTTTGAGAAGGGCGGTGATGGAGGTGCGCCCTCTGAGTGCGACGAGGATTACCACTCAGACGACACGCCGGTCGTGGCTTTATCGACGGGATGGTTCAACCATATGCATAGGTGCTTCCTGAATATTACCATATATGGTAATGGTAGGCGTGTCAATGCCATGGTTGTGGATGAATGTGACTCTACTGCAGGGTGTGATTCTGATCATGGTTATCAGCCCCCATGTCCTAATAACATTGTCGATGCATCTAAGGCTGTTTGGAAGGCTTTGAAAGTGCCAAAGAGTGATTGGGGTGAACTAGATATATATTGGTCCGAAGCTTGATTTTTATCCTGCATGTTTATCATTGCTAGTACTTGAGATTTGGAGGAGATTTAAATTGTGCTAGGAGTGTTATGTATTACATGACTATTGAGATTGGTATATTACTTATATACCATCATTTTCTTATTGAATAAATTTCATAAATTTCTCCTGAATTATGTCATTTGTGTCAATATATTTTCTGAACTTTAAAACATTACACTCTCGATCTATAATATTTTTTCAAATTTACGCCGTTAATGAATGTATTTCAATCTAAATAAATTATCAAGCTACTAAATCTTATATGTATTTTCTCCTTAAAGTAGTTGTTCAAAAGCAAAAAAAACTAGAGAAAAAAAAAAGTGGAGAGCGGGCCTGAATTCAATTGGGTTAGTTAAGAGATAAAGATATTGATAAGTTCCGCTTCCACACATCCTTCTCCGCAACAAACTCTCTTTAAAAGCTGAGTTTAGTGTAGAATTCTACCCAGTTCAAGCTGGCCCCGCCACAAGGAGACAACAATAATTGCTCAATATATTGAAAAATACATCGATAAATTTGTTTAATTAGGAAAATGCAAGAGATAATCTTAAAAATTGTTGGAAAAACATGGTTCGTGCAATTCGATTGAACGTAGGTTTTTGTCATGATGTCTTCATTATATGGCGAACGTAATAGAAAACATATGTTTTGTTACTACAGGCCTTGTGCGGATAAGAATCAGAGAAAATTACAGATATTATCTCCTTTGATAACCTGACTTACTAAAAGTACATTTTTAAAAAATTCTACCCATTAACTAGTTTTAATCTAAAAAATAAAAATATATGGACTAATGTTAAATGTTTGAAATAAAAGGGGCTCCATTTCATGAGGTATTTTTAAAAATTATCATAGGATTATTTGATTGTTAGTTTGCAATTGAAAAGACAATAAGAGAGGTTCTCTCATATTTGATTTTGGGTCATATGCAATTAGAAGCCCAGTAGAGATAACATCAAAACCAAAAAATAGAGGGAGAAATTTATAAATGCTACTCAAATGATGCAATCTTTACATTTATATCACCCGAAGGTATAAAGTTTAGATCTATATATGCTACTCAATCTACTTTAAAATATCTAATCTATTTTTATTCAGTAACATAAAGTAATATTTTTAAATTTATGTGGCATGTCATGTAATTTACTCAAAAGAAAAAAATAGAGGGGATGAAGAATGTTAAATGAGTGGTGACATTTTAATTAAATCAAAATTTATTTTTTTGTACCATGTGTTTTAGGTAATTTATTTAGAAAGTATACTATTTTTTTTATCTTGCCAAATATGTACCTTCATATTAAATTTAATATTTGAATCTATACCTACTTTCGACCAACACTTAAATTTGATCTTAAAATGTCTAAAATACCCTTGAATACGAGAGAAAAAAAAATTTAAACGAAAAGGCACCAAAAAATCTCTTTAAAAAACTAAAAAACACTTTTAAAATTTAGAATTTTCTTTCTATAATTTCAGTTTTTTTCACATTGTTTTAAAGTTTCTTTTGTTTGTTTTACTTTATGAATTTGAGGGTAATTTTGGTTTTTTCTAAAGTCAAAATCTTTTTGTATTGACCGAGAAATTGTAAGAATATTAAATCTGATTTAAAGGTGATAGTATACTTTTTGAATAAATGTAAAATACAAAGGTACAAAAAGGTAAAAATACCTTTAATTATAAGTTAAAGAGCTCCTTGAATATGAAAAAAAAAAAAAGAAAAAAAAAAAGAGAGGATCCAAATTCTATATTTACACATTTTATTGGGAGTCGGAAAAACGAAGACATAGCTAATATCTTGTTGATTAGGGCTTGCTTAAGGGCATATTTATATTTATTATTATTATTATTATTATTTTATTTTATTTTTTTGTCTTTACATGGGGATTGAAAGTATGAGGATATATCTATCCTGAAGAAGTTGCTTACTTGCTTGGGAAGAAATGCTTCATTGTCTAACTAGTATTACATTGCATTATCAAAATATATAGTAATATTACGCAGCCAATATGGGAACCTCTAGAATAACCATAGTATATATGTCGAAGATGCAAGAGAAAGCTTTATCTTTATCCCATCTACTGGAGAAAAACTTTTCTTCTCTGTTGGCGAATAGCGGTTCTTGTTCGTTGCACTCCTGTCCTGATCAGGAATGAGCAGAAACAATATGACATAGTGGAGTGACGTTAATCATGGTGGGTGGAGAACTAACAGCTAGGCGTATTGAGTAAGATAGATATTATTTTCCAACTAAGTGATGCAAATTGTTAGAAAGGATACCACAAATTCTCGTAGTAATTATAGAAGTTAGTTACATAACTATTTGTGGCGGTTAGTGTTGTTAACACTTGATGTTAGTTGCTAGTTAGTTAGACAGGTGTACAGATTTTATTGGATGTAATGAGAATTAGTGTTTTTTTTTTTTTCTAAGGTAAAGAGAATTATTTGTTAGCTGAGTTGGTTACATTTGTAATAAATATATAATAGAAACGAACAGGTATACTAATACTAGCAGAAATTACAATGAGGAAATAAAATATTACAATCAGAAATTCAACCTTAAACCGAACAGGATTTGAAAACGGAAGGACGTCAATGCTTGTGAAACTCATAATTTCCTTAAAACAAATTCGCCCTCTCCACAAATACTTGAGAATATCATCTGTCTCTCAGGATATAACGACGACGAGCAGTACTCTAGTACGAGAAGATGTACTCTAGGCAAACTCTAACTATGTCTTCTCTCTATCACCAGAGCACCTAAACATTCTAAGAACAAAACTAATGAAAAGGACGAGAAAAAACCTTCTGAATTTGTTATGGTGTTTTCAAATGCTTGAAGAATTCCTCCTTATATAGGATTCAGAATGTTGGGTGTTATAACCTTTAGAATTCAGCCCACTAATGGTCATAAACTACTGAAATAATGAGGATTCATTCTTCGGTTACAACTGTTCATTTTCCTGATGAACCTGCTCAAAAACGTGGCTAGATTCCGCCATTAACATCCACTAAAGCACATTATTATTCCACATGTTACAACCATTGGAATTATGTCATAAACCATGCACTTAAACCATGAGTTACAAGGCCATTGATATTCTGATGCACTAATGCAACAGTATTAAAGCATACTAATGCAAGGCGGTTCATATTCCGAATCAATTTTTTATTCACCATGTTTTTCCAACAATATTGCCTCTTGCTAGTATTTAAGAGCTGTTTGCACTCATTTCACTGTTAATGAAATTGAAGATCTTTACAGTAAATTAATCTTTCTTCTTTCAATTCTCTCTAGTTTCTCTTTCTTTCCCACAAATAACAGGATTCAATTTACCTGTCCAATTTTAATGTCTGACAAATGAAATCATGCCACATCATTTATAAAAAATTTAAAATGCTTTTTAATTGACTTTTTTCATGCTTTAATGTTTGAGTCTATTCAAAAACATGACAAAAGGCAATTGGTTAGATAACATTTGAAACACCAAAAATTTGACAAGTAATCTAAATCACAAATAACATGTATCATTTCATGATAAAAGAAGAATTGTATGGTATACAAACCATAAAAAAGGCTAGTATGCACTCTATAGCTATCTCCAATTTCTATAGCCACGTATCCTTACCTCATCACTTTTGAGGTAAATGTTATATATCTCCTAGCGAGGACTAAAACAAGAAATTGTCGTAGCATGGACGTAATTTATCATATGTTGTTTTTAATACACTTAAACAAATTAACGTTAAATACAATAGGTAAATTCATCTAGAGAAGCCCAGACCTCCTCCATCAGCTCCTTTTCCCTAGTGGGAATGCTAATGGGAGCATTACTATTCTTACTCAACAATCCAAAATCGACAAATTTAAAAAATTCCAATAGTTACACCTAGACACTCACGTTCAGTGTTCTTCATTTTTCTAAGTACTAATAGTTGAATTTAGAAGGAGATTATCGACATTCATATGCTAATGCAGTATGTGTATGTGATGTGGCTTTTTACGTGAGTTTTTTTTTTTATTTTTTTTATTTTTTATTTTATGTAAATGATGTTTAAAATATATTTCATAAACAGTTCGTTGTCCAAGTGTCATTTTCCCCAAATGGACACTTGGTGGCAAGTATGGAATGTTACGGCTAGCATTTGTGTAGCTACATGGAAGGTTCGTTCCTACACACACACACACACACACACACACACACATATATATATATATATTGTATATAGTAGGTCAAATTCACAATTTGATGGTGGTCCTCACAGTAGGTAGGTGAAAGATAATTCTAAAAGAAGGCAAGCTGATTGTGTTTGGTTACCTAAGTCTTATCAATTGAATTATTAAAGATTAAGAGATTCGTTCATAGCCAAAATAACCCAAAAAATAGTGAGCTAATTGGTAAAAAGATTTGGACATATATAGGAGAGGAGGTCTAATAATAATGTATGTTATGGATATGGGATTTGTGAAAGTTTAATTTTGTTACTTTTTTACACGTTTTAGGAACATTAGATATTAGGAAAAGTGTAAGCTTACAACAAGCAGCATGTGGCTCAGTGGTAAGCTGCCTCTTTTACGTTGTTGGTGTGTGGTGTTAGTATAGAATATTACTTTCAAGATTGTTAATGAGAAAGAGCTTTCAGTCTATTAAGCATTATAAATTGATTGTAAGTGTCTTTATTTTACTTGGCCTTACTAAACTAACTTTTTCATATGTCCCTACTTAAGTATCTATTCTTCTGATTGTCTAAAATAAAAGTTTTTCTCTCTTGTGTCCCCGCTTTAATATCTAATTTTCTACTTAATATTGTTTTCTCATATGTTCCCCTAAATTATTTATGAGATAATTTAATTATTTTCTTCTTAAAATATGTCTTACTTAAATAAATCTTTATTAAACAAAAATATTCTGAGAATAATACATCAAAATTAGAAATTAAACCTGAAAAATACCTTTATGTATCAGAAAATTCAATAAAAGAAATAAGTACGTGCTATCTTCCTAACATTAGACAACAACAATCATGCAGGTAATGATGTGTCCTTTCATTCAAAAGGGTGTGAGAAGAAGCCATTGGAATTAGGTTTATAAAAGAAAACCAAAAGGATGTAGCAAGTGAAAAAAGATATTAAAGCTGTAAGATGTCAAATACTTCTGAGAAACCGATCTATAGATTGAGATCTGATTGAAAAAAGATCAAACTTGCGTTACAAAAGTCTTATTGAATTACTTGCGTTACAAAAGTCTCTCAACATGATATGTAAACAAGAGAAAGTAAAACCTTATAAAGAACTTTGAAACCATGGTTGTTTGTGGCAAACAACTCTTAAAGAGTGTACATGAGATGAGGGATAGCTTGCTATACATGTTTCTCAAGCTCGGGAGGGATAGCTCGCGTATCAGTACATTTTATTGTAAAGTTTCTAAATCCTAGTTAATTTGTCATTTTCATTACATCAAAAGCTGTGTTGAAATTTCTATTCACTTTGGGCTTGATATTCTTTCTATTTTAGTTAATCAAGGTGTAAGGACTGGGAAATGAGGTATTCGTGTTTAGCCAAAAGTTTATTTTATTGTGTGTTCTTTACATTAAATTCACCAATAGACGCTTAGTTTTTAGTTCTTTTTTTTTTTTTTGGAAAAAAAATGTTATTTGCCTCTTTCTTTCAATAAGTACGTAAATAATGTGTGTGTATAAAATGGAAAGGTTCTAACCCTTTGATCTGCTTCTTAACTACTTCGGAAATTGAATTTTACAGCATCGTAATCAGGTTCCCTGCCCTTTAAAACTAATGGAACTACTATAATTACATTGCACTGTCTAGTGACCATATATAACCAAACTTGGGTGCTACAGACAGTATGATTTCATTTGTATCAACTTGTTCCAACAATTCAGACACGATAAACATCCAAAACAATAATAGATACAACATCGATTTTACAAGCACTGCCAAACAAACCCCAAATCAAAAACATTCGCAGGACCAAAAACAGAGAAAATCACAACAGTTTTGCAATCTACAACATGCTATCCGCCCTAGAGGGGAGCCGGCGGAAGAAGTTGAGCGGCATTGACGGGGTCTTCCGCCTGAACCTCGGGTGCCTCATGACGTAAAACCCGGCAAGGAGAGCCAGAACCTGGAAAGGTGTCACGTACAGCATGACGGCCGCGACGAGGCAGAACGTTATGAATATCGTTGTGGCACGCGAGTCCCGCCAGCTGAGCAGCGCCTGAAACCGCTCCCCTTGCGTGGCTATGTCGCCAACCACGGTCTGAATCCTCCCCGCGACGCTTCTCAACCGGTCATACCTCATCCGTACAATATCCGAGCCTCGGGATGTTGGGAAAGTGTCGAATTCCTCATCCAACTCATCGGCATTCACCGCATCTGCATACGAGATCCTTGTGTTCATGTGGGGAGGGTATCTCGGGCGGTACCGGAAGTTCCACAGCCCTATCAAGAACATGTAAAGGAAGACTGTTGGAAGAATAAGCTCTGGGAAGCAAACGAGCATTACAAAGAGTGCGTGTACTAGCATTGTTGTGACAGGGTTTTTCCAGGTGCAGACTTCTCCGAACCATTTTCCAACAGAGAACATTCCTGAGAAGACTGACATGAGCCGGAAAAAGTTCGCCTTGCTGCGCCTCATGCTCCAGAGATGCGAGTCCGCATCGGACATGTACTCGACAACCTCCTTCCGAAGTGAGGGCTCCGCCCTGCTGAGCCGCGCCGCCACGATGTTTACGGCCTGGTGGCGCAGCATCTCTTGCTGCATGACGCTGAGAGGCCTAATGTAGTGCATTTTCGGCAAGAGCGGCCGAGAGTACTTAAACATCATGTTAGGCAAGGATGTGCAGGAGAATCTTATCGCCAAGTGAAGCTCTCCCATCTTCTTGACGCCTGAAGGATGAAGGGCTAGCAGTGGATAAGAGTGAGTATAAACTCGGCCGGTCTCGAGTGTCGAGATTCGAATCCGGACCTTCCCAATCTTCACATCTTTGTTACCATTACCAATCAGACTGTTGTCAAAAACTCCAATGGTAAGAACCGTTGCAGGGTCAAAAACCTCCCAAGTGTACTGCTCGTTGTACTTGGGATTCAGGCTGTTGATTATAGTCCGAGTTCGAACCCACTTGTGCCCGTACTTCGCCACGCAATAAGTGTCTGACGTGCCCCTCCCGTCCCTCGACTTCATCGGATGCAGCCCGTCAGCCTTAAGAATTCCGAGCTCCAAAACCCCAATGGATGATTTCCATAGCTGCTTCGCCGTGGGGCGAAGATCACTGCTGTAGTGAGTGGACTCATCAAGAACATGGTACCCTCCATCGAGACAAAGTTGGAGATGAATCCTGCTAGAGAACTTGTCCTTGTCCTTGTCCTTCTTCACCTCAGCTTCCAAGGCGGCCGACGTCGATTTCTCGAGTGGGAACCATCTTCCGCGGATTTTTCTGTCATCAGCGCGCTTCTCAATTGTGTTCAAATGTATAACAGCCTTCCCAATAGTCTCATCTTTGTTGGGACCAACTCGATCTTCAACCGAAACAACCAGATGTTCTTCGAACGGCTCGGCGGCGACGAACATTAGATCCTCGTTCCACATAGGATTCAAAGTCCTCGCCTGAACTGGTTTAGTCCTCAGAATCTGGTTTCCACACTGAACCTTCACATAAACATCAGGAAAACGGGACTTGTCCGAAACAACCAAGTCTTGTGCCTCGACAGCATTGACTCGAAGATACCACAGTCTTGGAGAATGGTAAACTTTAGATCGGATATGGGAAATGGAAGCCGGAGCATTCTCCGTCGGGCCAATAGCGTCAGAGTGCCAGGCATCAGGAAACGCCTCATCAGCTTGCGTGCCTAACCAGACAGCAAGCATCAATTCCCCTTTCTTCTTATCCCCGTCCTTGTCCGCGAGGCGGTACCATTCGGGAGCCAAAGGACTATCCGGCGGAACACGGGTGGGAACCTCGTGGAGATCGAACCGGACCAGACCGACAAAATCATCAATTAGTACATCCTTGTCCTTGACCAAAACTTCCAAAACACTGGACTGAAGATTGTCCTTCGCAAAGGCAAACACCTCGTTCCATTCGGGATTCTGCTTCTTCTCAAAGTGCTTTGTTTTCCCCTTGTAGTTCCCCATTTTCACTTCAACATAGGGGTCAAGACTTCCGGTGACATCCTTTGCAGGAAGATCGCGGGCTTTAACAACTCGTATGAAAAGGTACTGCATCTTTTCCACAAGGTCATAGGTGCTGGTTGGCCTGTTTCCGGGTATAACTCGCCCTCCAATGATTTGCCCTCCGCCGAGGAAAGGACTTGTCTCTTTAAGCGAGTAATCAACTGGCTGGGACGATGGACCCGAGAACATCCGAACGACTTTAGAAGCCTGTGATTCGGCCTTCATCTCCTGCATTCCGTAGTTTGGTGTAGGTTGAATCACTGGCGGAGGAGCACTCTTCTTTTCGGCAGGAATACTACGAAATCTGTGTCTCGTCTCAGATTTCTCATTCGACAACAGATTCGAGACAAAATTCGGAAGTTTTGACTGCTGCGGCTGATGACCATGGTTCGGATATGAATCAGTATTGAGAGAAGTGTCTATTGGAGGAAGTGGATTTGAGGATTTTATACTAGGATCATCCGTGACAAACACTTTAAGGCCAAGCTCGCCTTTTACGCGCGACAAGAAGTGCCGTTTCTCAAGAGGGTAGTGCAAGACAACGGCATCCGAGTAGGGGACAAATGAGGTTCCCGTGAGACAAACCTTTCCAAGGAACGATTTCGAGTTGTTGTTCTTACTGTGGTTGTAGACACAGGCCTCAAGAGTGAGGTTCGACAGGTTGTTCGGATCCGAGATGTTGAAGTAGAAACTCTCATTCCAAACGGGATTCAGGTCCTTTTCTTTGGTTGTGGTTCGGAATCTCTGATGATCGAAATGAAGCTCGACGAAGGCGCTCGATGAGCCCTGCCCGTCTTTCGGAACAAGGTCATGGGCACCCACAACTTCAACCCCCAACTTGAGGTTACTCATTGGATCAGTTTGCCTACTTATCAGAATGAAGCAAATTGCTTTTTGCTGAAGGAAAGTTAAAAGAAGCAGAACCTGAAACAGAAGGAGCAAAAAGTTTTAATTAAATAAGTCTTTACATTTCAAGTGTTCATGAAAAAATATTGCCACTGAGAATTTGCATGAATTTAAGGACTATGAATTCATGGTATATACGAATAGAGAGCTTATAAAATACAAGAATTAGAAAAGAAGCTTTGTGTAACCAACTTAGTCTATGAATCATAAATCAGAAAATAATAATTAGATGGTCACTCTCAAAAAAAAAAAAAAAAAGACGGTCTGTTTCCATACTTGAGACCTTTAAGCTAAAATCCCAAAAGTCCGCAAAATAAAACTACTCTTATTTCTTTCTCCATATTTTTTTCCTTTTTAATACTTTCTAGTCTCTACAGTTTTCTTCATACAATACCCTACAAAACATACCTTAAGACTGTTTGGGTCTGAATTTATACCCCTTATTCTTAATTAATACCTTTTGAGTATATAAGATATCTCCTTTTCCCAATACCAACCAAGTTGAAGACAAAATAAACAAATTATAAATTTTGAAAATACAGAGCCGAGATACACAGAAAAATAATTCAAAAAAGAAAATCCAAGGACAGGAATCTAATTATCTTTCACTTCAAACAAAAGTAGATTCTAAAAAAAGTTGCAACACTTTAGCTTGCAAGTTGCAATTGACGTTATGAAATTACAATCCAACAAAAGAATGGGAAAAGCCAGGGCTTTTTCGGATTCTAAAGAGTATCAAGCAATCAAATTCCCTGACCTTTTTCCTCACTGATCCAAAATGAGAACAAGAAAGTAAAAAAATCCTACAAATTTCTATTTTCCTTTTCTCAATTCTATTTTCATTTTCTCTTACTCAAAGAGCACAAAAAAAAATTTGCAATAATAACATTTTTTGGCTTCATCAGGACTCAGGAGTACTGACACTTAAAATTAAAGTAAAAATAAAAAAAAATAAAAATTAGAAATGAAAGAAAATACCAATAGGGAGAAAAACAAAACATGAATAAACACATTTACTCATTTTTTGTAAAATGAAGTCATTTTGTAAATAAAAATTTTAAAAAAATTATTTTACTAATAAAACTTTTCAAAGAGTTATTTTTACACAGGCTCGATAAAATTATCGCCAATTTCCCTATGAAAATGTTTATCTAGAAATAAAAAGTAGAGGAGAAAAAAATAATAGAAAAAACAACAACAGAAGAACATCCAAAGAATATCTGATCATCAATTTTTAAAAAAAAAAAAAAAAAAGGAATATCCGATCATCCAAAGCAAAAGGTTGAACAAAAGACTGAAACTTTTGGATGCAGATAAGCTTCTTTTCGTCAACGCTTCACGTCCTAACAACCATATTTCTAAAACCTTTATCAAGTATCCTTTAGCTCTAAAACACAGAAGCAAAAATTAAAAAATAAACACGCAAGCAATTGGCAACAAAAACCCATCTAGAAAACTTCAAGAAAAAACATACAAAAAAAAAAAACTCAGAAAAGAAGAAGGCAACAGTAAAAAGGAAACGCACCTGGTTTTGAGCTTAACGATCTAAGTTGAGAAGCCGAAGACTTGTTTAGATTAAACCCTTCGAAAGAGACTCACAGAGGCTTATATAAATGAAGAAAAAGGTCAAAAAAGAAAAACACATCAAAGACAAAGACCAACAATCTTCCAGGATGTTTCCCAGAAGAGAGAGAGAGAGAGAGAGAGAGAGAGAGAAGTCGTCGGTTTGTCGAAACCGAGTTAAATGGTTGTTAATAACATTGACAGTAGATTGCAGAGAGAGAGAGAGAGAGAGAGAGAGAGAGAGAGAGGTCTTTGGTCCCACTGTGTGAGATAAATGCGAATTTTAATTGGCTCTTCTTGGCGTTTGTTTTTTGGTCTGAGAATGTTTAGAACAACCAACACTTTGAATCATACGTTTTCGAAACAAAACAGAGTCGGGGTAATTATTGTGGCATATAAAATGGGAGTTTTTCAATATTGTAGGTACTCGCTCTTCTCACGGAACACGTGTATCGGTGTATGTCTCACAGAGTGTACCATCTTTTACCCTTCTTTTTTTATTCGCACCATCAGTAACTTTGGGTCCGTTTAGTTCGCTGATTTGAGTTTTTAATTTGAGTTAAGATGTGATTTTATGTGAAAATTTTTTACTGTAGCAAAAAAGTTAGATGTAATTATTTATGAGAGCTTTTTATTATAGCAAAACTCAAATTCTAAACTCGAATCAACGAAATGAACGAGACCTTTGTATCCCCCAATTTTTTTCATTAAATAAACAGAAAAGTAGCCGTGCACTCACGTATTTAGGGGTGAAACTTACAATTAAATATGTCAAAAATCAATGACTGGATTTAGATAATTTAAGATTTATTTAATTTGTTGATTTGAGTTGAGATATAATTTTATATAAAAATTTTTTACTGTAATAAAAAAATTAAATATGATTATTTTTAAAATTTTTTTACTGTAATAAAACTTGATTCGAAACAATGAAATGAACGAGACTTCAGAGAGTTAGAATCCAATAGTAATAAAAAATAATATAAAATAAAATAGAAACAAAAACACAGAGAATTTATAGAGTTATGTCCTCTATATAGGACCTTCTGATGCTTCCATTATAATTAATGATAAATTACAATGGTGATGAGAGCAAGAAGATGAAGAAAAAAAGGGAAAATCATAATTCGGGGGAAAACTAGCCTAACTTATCTCATCTTCAAAACTTGAATCCAAAGGTAGCAGGGCTATCGAGCATGAGCTGTTTACTCATTGTGTCACGACCCGCAAACTGTCAGAAGCTCGCGGCTCTCTCTCAATGCATTTGAGTTGTTTTGGCAGACTATTTCTAGATTCGAGAGGTTGCTGACGCAATGAGTATTTTGTCATCTATTAGAGACTCACTTGACGATCTGTAACCGGCGAGATGTCAGTAGCTTGCGACTAATTACAAATGTTGATTCCATGATTGACACTCGTGTGTTGACACATGTATAGTGAGAGACAAGGTACGAACTCTAACCTTAATATATTCTATGAGATTAAAATCAAACTAAAATTTTGAGTTATTCACACCTATGCACCCGAGATTTTAGGGTCACCTCCACTTTATCTCTGAAATTCAAAAGCTCCTATTGTACTAACCCAAACTTAAAATTTATCTCATTTTGCTCCCTTGCTTCAATACGTGGTGTAATGTTAAGAGGTCGTATGACATGAACACATTGATAATAATTTTCATTGATTTGATTACTGGAGAGATAGTTTATACCAAATAGGAGTTTAATAGATCTAGAATAAGCCAACAGTTTTGTTAACAAACTGATCAAAATCGCATTGCAATGTAAGTTGCAACCCATTGATCATGAAAATAACATTAGTAAGATTCTATGTCCAAAAGTCTTTTGGCCCAGGCTACAACCTCCTTTTTAATTTATTTTATTTTTTCAAATTTTCCTTATAATGTTTCGGGCCGACCTTGGCTAGTCGGGTATTTGGGATGGCCCCGCTCAACCCGGATAAGATAACGCATTATACCAAAATTCTCATTCAGATTGGATGGTCTGAACTTGTATATTTACTTTAGAAATGTAAAATCACTTTACAGTCCAAATTATATATGGAATCTTCCCATCTAATCTCACTGGTTTCATTTAAGATTAAAAATAGACCAAAAAGTTGCATGTGAGGGACGAGAGAAGGGAAAAACAACGGTCCCATTTTTTCATATATTTAAATTGCAATTTAATATTTTTACTGCAGTATTTTTTCTCATAAAAATTTAAATTTCAGTTTAAATTTTCTACTCAAATTCATGACCTGCTTTCTTTGAGAATGAGGTAAAAGTAGAATAAGTGTAAAGTTTGAAGAGCAAACATAAAAAGAATCCTAAATCTTTTAAGCATATATCTAAATGAATAGTCAATTAAATTAGAATAAAATTATAAATTCAATTAAAATTATCCTTAAAAACAATTAAATTAAAATATATTGAAGAATAAAAAAGCGGCTAAATAAATCAAAATTTTATTTTCATCTCAATTAATTTACGTGCAAAAAGTGTGAATATCCAAAAATCCATTTTGATATATATAGATACAGTAAGCAGTCCTATATTCTTTAGAAATCCTCATTAAAAATTCTCATACCTGACTTGAGGATAGAGTTGTAGTGGGCCGACCGAATCTCAACATTTTAGTCCGAATCTGCGTAAGGACTCGGGTAATTTGATAAATACTTTTAGGGAGAAAGAGGGAAATAGATCAAGATTTGAGATGAATTAAAATTAATAAGTTAATAATTTACATAAGTTAATAAATATGCCAAATTATTATTTTTGTTCATAACTTGTCTGGTTATGAACCATAACTTAACAAATTATTGTCCACAATTCACAGTTTTTATCAATAACTTGTCTGACTATTAACCATAATTTGACAAGTTTGTCCATAACTTATTTGGTTATGAATCATAACTTGACAAGTTATGGCCTATTAATTTCTATAACTAAAAATTGGCCTATATACTTTCTTAAGCTTTTCATATTGACATATTTTCTACTATTTCTGATATTTTTAAAAGTACATGAGTCACGATTTTTATCCTTTATTTTTGATTCATAATTTTTTTAGTCAAATAATTACACTAACAAAATGATATTTATTAAGAGTAAGGAGTAAAAATCTAGACTCATGCACTCTAAGTGGATGTTTAGTTCATGAGTTCAGAACCATGATTCAGAACCATTCTCAGTTTACGTGTATTTTTTGTCAGAGAAAATATTTTTTGTGAGAGAAAATACTATAATAAGTTACGAACTATGATATGAATTATGACACAAATCCATAGTATAAGGATAAGTTTAATAATTTTCTCACCCTAAAAGTTTATTCGACTAAACCTGATTAACCATTATTCATTTTATTTTTAATTTTCCTTATAAGTATCAAGTCGGCCCGATCTTGGCCCGTCAGGCATTAGAGTCGGATGGAGCTAACCTCCCCCAGCTAGGGGTGGCAATTCGGGTTGGCGGGTCGTGTTCGTGTCGTGTTGACCTCTTCAGTTGACACGAATAGGTCTGACACGAACACGACCCGTTTATTAATCGTGTCGAAATACAAAACTCAAACACGATCCGTTTATTGGCGGGTTGACACGACACGACACGAATAACCTATTTATTAAATAGGTCATAAACGTGTCGTGTCAACCTATTGATTACCTGTCAACCTGTTTATAAAATGGGTGATAAATGGGTCGTGTTAACCTATTTATGAACATGTTTATAAAATAGGTGATAAATGGGTCGTGTTAACCTATTTCTGAACCTATTTTTTAACATGTTTATAAAATAGGTAATAAACGGGTTGTGTATTCGTGTTACCCAAATATGACACGTTTAATAAACGGGTTATGACGGGTCAATTGTGGGTTGGCGGGTCAACCTGAAAATGACATGTTATTTAATCGTGTTTCACGGGTTCGACCTGATTTTGACCGTACCTATTTATGATAAACCCAAACCCGTTAATTTCGTGCGTGTTTCGAGTCGTGTCATCGTGTCACTACCCGGATTGCCAGCCCTACCCCCAGCCCAGTCTGGTCTAGAGATGTCAAATGGGACGGGCTGTCCATGGACGACCCGGCCCAACCCGTAATAGTGCCGGGTTTGGCACGGCCCGGTCTGCTACTGTTACGGGTCGTGCCGGCCCAGCACGTGTAATGGGCTAGGGTTGGGCCTCGGCTTCTCAGCCTGCGGCCCAAGCCCGTGAAGACCCACGGCCCAGCCCAAGCCCAGTTCGGCCCAAGCCCAGATTCGGCTCTAGTTCGGCCCGGCCCAGGCCCGCAAAACGGGCAATTCTAAATGCTACCGTTGGGCCTTCACGGGCCCAACGGTCGGCCCACGACAGGCCTCCCGTTTGGCCCGTCACAGGCCTCATTTAGCCTGTGATGGGCCTGCCGTTAGGCACGTCATGGGCCAGCTGTTGGGCCCGCCAAGGGCCCAACGGTAAGAATCCAAAAATGCTCAAAAAATCTCCTATAAATATCCCTTAATTCCACCATAAATCCCACACAACAATTCACTCTCAACTTCTCATCTCACTCTCATTCTATCTCTCATCTTATCTCTTTGATTTTGATTCTAAGCTTTTTCTCGCGATCACTCATTTTCTTGCTCTTTCATTCACAAAGTTCATGTTCAATCAATTTTCAGAAAATGACCGCATCAAACTTCCCTAATTTCACTGCTCTTCCTGAGCTTGGTGATGAGACATTTTTTGAGGATGAAATGATGCCTCCCAACCCCACCCTCACTAAACCAGAAAATGCTCCGGTAGATAATGCTTCAGTGCACAATGAGGAAGCTGGAGAATGCAACAGGGGAAAAAGGCCGTGAACTTCTCCGGCATGGCAGCATTTCACCGAGGAGCCCTAACTAAATCTAAAAACAGGTGAAATGGAAATTCGTGCGGTATGTAAATATTGTAAAAAACACTTTTCTAATAAAAAGGGTAGGGTATTGGTCATCTGGATAGACATTGGAAAGTATGTCTACCATTGCACCAAGGTGGGAGTGTGGACTCCCGCCAACAAACACTATCACTCACATCACAGGGGTTATAAAATTTTACATACGATGCACAACGTGCTCGTGAGGCACTACTTGAATTTCTAGCTAGTGCCAAATTGCCTCTTTCTTTTGCAGATGATGCGTTGTTCGAAGAGTTCATCCAGACAGCCTTCTGCCCATAATTTAAACGAGTAAGTAGAAACACAACTCGTTCTGATTGCATGAAAGTGTTTTATGTAATGAGACAATCTCTTGTTGATAATTTTAGGACTTTTAATGCTACTGTCTCTTACACTTCTTATCTATGGGATGAGTGCAATAAAACTGGATATTTATGTGTCACGGCGCATTATGTTGATGACGAATGGGTTTTACAAAAAAGAATAATTGGTTTCGTTTATGTCCATATCATCATAATGCATTATCTATTTTTAGTACAATAATATAAATTTTTAGGTTTTATGGGATAGAAGATAAAGTTTTAACTATTACTTTTGATAATACGTCAGCTAACACGACTGCAATTAACATGTTTAAACGTAGTTTGAAACCAACATTTGGGGGGGGGGGGGGGGGGGTTTTCCAACCATGTCACATAATTACTTTAGTAGTTCAGGTAGGAATTGAACATATTTCATCTAATCTAACAAATATTATAGAATCATTATCATTCATATCTAGTTCTGGAGCTCGGCTCCAAGAATTCAAACAATATTGCAGGAACAGTCAGATGCACCCAAGATAGTTTTCAACTGACGTGAGACATAGGTAGAATTCCACCTATTTAATGTTAAAGGCGGCATTCCCTATTCGCAGCTTATCACGATGTACGTAAACAGTAAGAACGATCAACTTTTAATTTTCGATACAGATTGGCAGATTGGTGAGTATTTTTTTTAAATTTCTAGAAGTTTTTTACAATGTTACTGAATTACTTTTTGGAGTTTATTATCCTACTGCACATTTAGCTTTACATCAACTATTTAATATTTCAGAAATATTTTCTTATTATAGGGATACAAAACTTTTTGGAGACATGGTTAAGTTAATGGAAAATAAATTTAAAAGTTATTGGTCAGGTTATCCTATGTTATATGCATTGGCAACCATTTTAGATCCTAGGTGTGGAGTAGATGAAACTGACTCATTGATGACTGCTACCGCAAAAAATTTAAGAATAGATATGCAACTAACTATTACTGACGCTAATAGAATGTTAGAAAAGGTTTTTAGTTTGTATGAAGTAAAATACGGCACATGTCAAAAAGAACAGGGAACTTCGACGTCAACTAGCAGTTCGGGGCCTAAAGGATCATCGTGGAGTTTCTTGAAGAAGAAAGAGAAAACGGCAAGATCGTCATCAACACAAGCGTCTACCGAACTAGTAAAATACTTTGAAGTAAATTTTGTAATCGATGACAACAAACTAGACATCTTACAGTGGTGGAAGAGCAAGACTGATCGTTTTCCAACACTGTTCGTAATAGCTCGTGACATTCTGACAACTCCAGTGTCAACAGTAGCATTAGAGCAAGCATTTAGCGCAAGCAACCGAATTCTTGACGAGAAGAGAAGTAGACTGGATCCAGATATCTTAGAGGGGCTAATGTACGTTAAAGACTAGGAAGATACCAGAAGACGAAAACAACAATACACAGATGATTCAATGCAAGAATATTTTTCTAACTTAGAAGAAACATAATCTTCTGGAAGCACTTAGGTTTGTAATTTACTATTCCTAACTACTGCACTCTTTTTTCCTTCGTTAAGGTTTTGTCCTGATCTCTCCACGGGTTTTACTTGGCAAGGTTTTTAACGAGACAGTCATTTATGTGTACTTATTCTTATTATGTCAATTCAATAAAATCACATCTTTTGAGGGCATATGATATATTTTCTTTTTTTTAATTAAATTTTTTAAAAAATTTAATTTGTTGGGCCGGCCCATGAAGGGCTTGGGCCCAGGCCTGGCCCTAGTCCATAAGCCCTAGCCCTTATGGACTAGGGCCGTGGGCCTGGACCAGTCCTGAGTTTTTCTCCTCAGGCTCGGTTCAGGCACGATCCTGCACTGTACAGGGCCGTGCTAGGCCCGTCATGGGCTTGGTGTTGGACGTGCCGTGCTTGCCCGACACGACACGTTTGACACCACTAATCTGGTCCGATCCCGAAGTTTCCATTTGACGTACTTGGGCCTGGCCAGATAGGCGAACTTGCAGCTCTACAGTTAAGGGCGCATGTAGTTTTTTTGTCTAATTTGCCTTATAGAAATTAGACACGTTGTATTCTTGGATTGGACCAAGAAATTAAATATTTTTAAAAAAAAAAGAGAAAAAAAACTTTTGGATATTAAGGATTGGACCCAAAATTTGTTTCATTTTTTATTCTTCTCGATCCCCTCCAATAGAAATTTTTTTTTTCTTTTTGGTATTTGTCAATATCAGTTACGTGTATCAATACCCATTAGAAAACGACACGGCACCTTTAAATTTCTGTGGGAGGCAATATTAATTAAAAGCTGCCATTTTAGGAGAAGAAATGGATCAGCCTTCTGGCCTCAGAATCAGCTGCTCAAAATTCTGATCAACAATCAATTGGTTCATTAAAAAATAAAACCAAAAAAAAAAAGAAAAAAAGCAAAAAACAAAGATCAACAATCAAAGTCGGTCGGCCTTTGGACTCTGCTTGAGTTTCACGTGTTCGAGTAATAAATTAATCTCTGTCCCCATGTATCACACCGTAGAAAAAACTTCAGGATAAGGTTTCTAAACGGATTACGAAATGACAGATTTAGCCTTCAGTCTTTTCTTGAATAGATGTACGGAGTTCGAGATTTTAGGAATTTTTGGGGCGTTTTGCCCCAATCAGTGGCGAGCATAAAACACAAAAAAAAAAAAAAAAAGGTTATCTTTTGGGTAAATAATATGTTATTCGACTAGAATGGCGCATGTCGCTTTAAGAATTAGTGCGTAACTTTCATTTGGTTCTATAATATTTAAAGCGTTTTAAAACTGATACCCATTTATTTTGGTGTGCAACAGAACAGAACATCTCCACTATAAGCTAATTAGTGTGCAATCATATATTAATTATAATTTCTTAAATTATAAAAAAAATATTATTCTAATTCAAATAAAGTAATATTGTCTGTTTTAGTATTTTGTACAATTTCAATAAAAAAATTTTAAGATTTTCTCAAGATATTCTTTTCTTTCCTCAGAATATCCGTTATCCGTACTCGACATTTTCATCCTTGATTATACATTAACAGTACCAGATTTAAACACCTCAAAAGCTCTTGGAAGTTAGAAACAAGTGTTTCCATCATAACTAGAATAAATAACCGTTTGAAATTAACGGAGAGTTTTATTGAGATAATCGTTTTCTTCACATATATAATAATGGCTACCACAGCTTTAAGTATGGATAAGGAAATTCATGCTCAAATGTGCAAATTATTATTGATTCTTTAAAACAACCATAACAGATCTGGTTTTAGAAATCTTCATATGGGGAAATAGACATGGTCCTAAAAATGCCCATACTTAAATACGTAATTAACCATAATATTTTATTGAATAGCCTAACAAGTTATTTTATTGGCCAAAAATGGACAACTACAAAAAATGCTGTAATGGACATTCAACGTGGCAACATCAAAGATTTGTTGTAGACATTGATTAGCGTATGTTGTATGAGAAAATTCACACGGACACGTCGGACAACGACCATGCCTTATGTGGCCCAATGCCTGTCACGCCAAGTAGCCCTCAACGCCTGAGACATTTTCCCCTCCCGTATGATATGAGAGCCGAGTGCGTAAGGGGGCTGATTTCGTCGACCCTATACTCGGTCGAGGTCTACGAGCAGTTCGTGTAAGCGCCACGATAGGATCGACCGAGAGAGATGCCACGCTTGGCATCTTTTGGTGTAAGCGTAGAGGTCAGAACGCGAGCAACTGGACCCACATCCCGAGGAAGACCCTTGAGGTGACTAGCTGGGTATCCTAAGATTGCGTCTGGGTTTGGAGAAGGTCAGTTGCACAGGGAATGATTACAAGTCCCTTAAACTGCCTGGAACGGATCAATAGATATTACAAATGATCTACAGAGCCGTAATGGGGGGACAAATTGGATGAGTGAAGAGTCCAAAAGGCGCTGACAGGCTACGGACTAGACATACAAGATGGTAGCCCACTTGAGTGGATGTGCCACTTGGAAGGAATCGTCAGAAAGCTCTAAAAGCAGCCCACCGTTGGATGAGCTCGAGAGATAACTTGTAAGCTATAAAAGGGGCAAAGCCCCCGAGAGAAAAGAAGGTGTTGGCCCAAGGTTGAATATTCTCATGTTTTGATGTTCACAAACACAATGTATTATGTTTCTAATGATTCTATTTTGAGTTGTGTATTTAGTGTAATTAATGTTATAAATCAACTCAATAAGCATTTTGCGGAATACAATGCAAATATATTCAAGATTGACAAATGCAAATTGAAGAAGGAATTCAAGGCTTGGAGTGCTAAAATACCAAAGATCAAGAGCAAGCAAACAAAATCAAGCTGGACAAGTACTAATAGGTTTTTAATATCTCCTTAGTCTTGTATTTGATTTTGACTTCATACTATCGTGATTAATTCCTGTTTAGGCACATGCACACACTCACATTATTCTTTAAAAATGAGACTAAACTTAGTGCATAATGACATTTGGCCTAAAAGTACAAATGTGTGAAGATTTGAGGCAAATTAAGTGTCAACCGGTCGACCTATGTCGTCCGGTGACAGAGAAGGCTAAATGCACCGGTCGACCGGTGATGCCTCAACCGGTCAACCGCTCCGGTCGACCGGTTCTATTCAACAGTCACTCAATAAGAATGTTGAACAGCTCGAATTCAAATTTGTCTCAACCGGTCAACCGCTCCGGTCGACTGGTACTGGGTAAATGGGCAAAAATATGACCGTTGGAAAGAGAGGTTAACTAGAGAAAAGTCATTTTTCTCAATAGTAATCTTAGTGAAAAACAGAGAACGAATTCAAAGTTTCAAAAAATCAAAAAGAGAGTTCTCCATTGTGTCTACATAATCATCATCTTCTCTAAATCCTTAACTCTCTCACACATAATTGAGCCTACCTTGACTTATCTTGTGATAGTGTGAGTTCATCATCTCCTAGTGATTTCAAATTGTGTAAAACCATTGTTAGGAGAGTAAAACTAAGTGCTTCATTACTCATAATCATTATTTTGGTATTGGGCTACTTGGTTGGTCGATCTCTGTGGAAAATCGACATTGTGTAAGAGGTTAGGCGAAGCCTCGGGTAGAAAGATTCACCTTATTGTAAGAGGAGTGATCGTGCCGGAAAGTCGATCGAATAGTGAAAGAGGTCGAGAGGCGGAATATCTCGGCGATAGTGGATGTAGGCAAATTTATTTGTCGAACCACTATAAATCTCGTTTGCATCTCTCTAACTCTATCTCTTTAATTTCCGCACTTTAAATTTGATTGCTGACATTGATTGTTTTAACTCGTCGTGATAAGTTTATTGAACTCTTTTTATGATATTAGATTGGTCCATCCTGTGTACATCAAGTGGTTGTGCTATTGCATTAACTTACATAATTTTCTGTACACCAAGTGTTTGATAAAAGTACCTTGTTCAATTAATTGTCTATATTTAGTTTTAATCTTCGAATAATCGTATAATCTCTCAAAAAATATTCAAAACCCAATTCACCCCCCTCTTGGGTAGCCTTATTCGGGACAACAGAAGGATGCTTCTCCATCTTGTGTAACTTGTAAGAACCAAACGAGAGAAATATAATACAGTGGATGTAGCTCTTTTTCCATAAGGGTGAACCACTATAAAATTTCTGTGCGTCTTTATTTTCACGAGCATTATCACACCTTCTTCACAATACATCCAAAACACTAATACGAACTTTAACATATTCAGTTAAATCACAAGTTTTAAACCGGTAACCCAACGGACTACCACGGGGTAATCTAGTACGGTATTGTTGACAAAAATTGACCATCAACAATTGGGGACTCCACGAGGGAAAGAACCCAGAATCTCTGGTTCATGTGTTTGACCTCAGACAACTAAGAAGTAATCAACAATCATGCCTCCAAGAAGAAAGAATGGCGCCACAAATCAAAACAACTAAACGAAAGAAAATACCACACATCCAACCAACAGTGGAGGTGGGAGAAATCAGCCTGACTAGGGGAATCAACCCCAGGTGAGGGATAAAGCTCCACCCCCATACACGCCACAACTTGACGCGGTACAGATGCAAGTCCAGCTGAACACTCTGACCGACTTGGTTCGGCGACTGATGACCGTTGTCAAGTGGTTAGACAGGAGAAACTCTATCCTTCCTTTGGAAGATGCCCCGAGACCACCAGGAGCTGCCATGGCTGAGAACCAGAATGCTGGTGACTGTCAAGGTGCTCTGGAAGGGATTAAGGATAGTGAAAATGTCAGGGGAGATAACCTGAGACCTCGACCGTCCAAGTCCCTTGGTAGCCAACAAAGGGCCGCCAGGCGACGAATCCAGGAGAGAAGAACACACGGAGGCCTGAAAACCCTAAGGCGCCCCCTCAGAACCCGGGAAAGAATATTCCAGGAGATTCGGGGTCAGTGCAAGAAGGTGGAGACCTAAGGGACAAGGTGAATACGAAGAAGGCAGGAGCCTTGAAAGGGGCTAGCTCTGCAATCTATATGGAAGGGGCAAGAGCCATCATGGAGTGTGTGACGAGCCTAGAAGAAAAGTTCACGGGTGACGTCACCGGTTTAAAGAAAGATATCAAAAGCCAGGTGAGCCACCTACAAAAAAACCTAGGACAGGTGGCAGAGGTGGTCAACGTCAACATCACTCCCAGTTGAACTCACGACCACCCTTTTACCGTAGAGATCATGGCGCCGCCTTTACCCGACAAATAAAAGTCCCCGACGATTCCACTGTACGAAGGCATAGGGGATCCTGACGATCACCTGGAAATGTACACAGGACACATGCTTCTGCATGGATATACGGAGAAAATAATGTGCCGAGCGTTCCGAAACCACTTGATGGATTCCGCCCGAAGATGGTTCCGGACACTCAAACCAAAGTCCATCTCCAGCTGGGAGGAGTTGAAGGAAGCCTTCTCCTTTCAGTTCATTGGGGTAAAGAAGTATATTCCGCCGAAGCAAAACCTAACGATGGTATACCAAAAACCAAACGAGTCATTAAAAGAATGGATTGCAAGGTACGGGGAAGCTATCGCCGCTACAACGAATATGACAGACTAAGAGGCTCTGATAGGGGCCCTGTCTAGTATGAAAAAGAGCACGCCGTTTAAGTGCGACCTAAACCGAAAGCTACCGGCCATCTACAAAGAATTTCTGGCACAGGCGCAGGGGTATATCAACGCTAAGGAAGCCGACGCGAACGATCCTGAGCTCAAGTCCAATAAAAACAAAGGAACAGAACAATGATCAACCTCGGGGAAGCAAGATAGTCAGAAATGACGAGGTGGGGGAAACAGAGACAAGCAGACCACGTCGGCGCCAAACCCTCCAAAAAAAAAGAAGCTGAGGCAAGAGGAAAATTGAAAGCCTCGGCCATTCCAACGGTATGACTCCTATTACGAGCTTAGTGTAGGCGTCGAGGAGGTATTCAATCAGGTCAGACGAGGGAACCTACTACGCCGACCAGAATCGATGAAGTCAGACCCGAACTAAAGGAATCAAAGCAAGTACACGATGACGTCAGCCACAACACCAACGACTGCGCCGACCTAAAGGATGAAATTGAAAGGTTAATCTATGAAGGGAGGCTACAAGAGTTCAAGGCTGAAAGACGAGGCCATGGCCCTATAAATGACGGTCGACGCCAGGAGGAGAAGATCACGAACTGATCGGTGTCGTAAGGACCATACACGGAGGATCATATCTAGGGGGGGGGGGAACTCAAGGAGATCCCAAAAAAGTTACGTCCACGAGGCCAGACAGGTATACCAGGAGAGGTTTTGAAATCTCTCAAATGTATCTAGGGGGGGGGGGGAACTCAAGGAGATCCCAAAAAAGTTACATCCACGAGGCCAGACAGGTATACCAGGAGAGGTTTTGAAATCTCTCAAATGTCATGCCAGCAAAAACAACAAAATTCGATGGTGCTGACGTGGCATTCACCGAGGAGGATGTAAATGGAGTCCATTTCCCCTACAACGATGCCTTGGTGGTAGAGGTAATTATTGGGAACCACGCCGTATACGGAATCCTGGTAGACAACGAGAGCTCGGTGGACATTCTATACTCTGATTGCTTGGAAAAAATGGGGATTCCAAAGGAGCAATTAGAGAAAACATCCCGACCATTATACGGGTTCACGGGGGACTCAGTCATCCGCTAAGGGACGATTCAGCTGCCAATAACCACAGGAGAGAAGCCCAGGCAGGCAACCACGATGGTGAATTTTATGGTAATAAAAGGAGGATCACAGTATAACGCCGTAATCGGGAGGCCAACCCTTCAGGAGCTAAGGGCGATAACCTCCATTTATCACCAAAAGGTTAAGTTCCCAACCCCCAATGGCATAGGAGAAATGAAGAGCAACCAATACGAGTCCAGAGTGGCATACTCAGACGCCATACGCGGGTATGATCAACCAGGGAAATAAGAGGCAAGAATGGTACAACAGGGACCAGTCGAGGACATAGATCCTAGAGTCACAGAAGAAACATGGTTCCAACCAATCGAGTAGTTGGTGGAAATCCGAGTGGATCATGGGGAACCGACAAGGGTACTAAAGATAGGATCGGATCTACCTTCGGCGCTCAGAATCAAGGTCGAGGATTTTCTGACCAAAAATTTGGATGTGTTCACTTGGACACACGCAGACGTGGAAGGCATTGAATCCTAAGTCATGTGCCATGCTCTGAACGTCGACCGCACTCATCCCCTAAAGCGCCAAAATGACGACCGATGAACCCAGAGAGGTACGAGGCATTGAAGGAAGAAGTTGACAAACTCATCAATAATGGCTTCATCAGGGTGGCTCACTACCCTAGATGGGTTTCAAACCCTGTCCTGGTAATTAAACTTAATGGGACGTGGAGAACATGTGTCGATTTTATTGATCTCAACAAAGCCTGCCTAAAAGACGGTTTCCCACTCCCCTGAATAAATCAGATGGTTGACGCCACTGCCGAACACGAGTTGTTAAGTTTCATGGACACCTATTCCGTTTATAATCAAATCCCGACGCATCCGTCTGAGGAAGAGCATACATCATTCATAACAGACAGGGGCCTCTATTGCTACAAGGTGATGCCCTTTGGCTTAAAAAACGCGGGGGCAACATACCAAAGGCTAGTGAACAAGATGTTTGCTAAACAAATCGGGAGGACAATAGAGGTGTACATCGATGATATGCTGGTAAAAAGTGTTAAGGCAAGACAACACATCACCCATTTGGGAGAAATGTTTGACGTACTAAGGAAATATCGCATGAAGCTAAACCCTTTAAAATGCGCTGATAAGTGCATGAAAATGAACTTAATTTGTTCATAATTGCTAAATAAATTAAGTTTTAATTAAATATTTTTGTAGAATTAATATTTTGTGAAAGTATTTGATTTTAATTTAATTTAATTTATTTTGTAGGGAAGTAAGACATTTGGGCAGGGAAATAAGACATTTGGGCCAAAACTTAAAAGAGGAAAAATGAGAAAGCCCATCAACAGCCGCCCGCCGAGCCAAGCTGAGCTAAGCTGAGCCAGTTCCCCAAGCCACCACGTGTCATTTTCTGGCATGCTCAGCCGCGTGGGACCCAGCTATCCCCGTACACACGCGCGATTAGTGCGCACGCCCTTCCCCCTGCACGAGACTCTTCCACGCGCGACTCAGGCGGTTCTGCATTCTTCTCTGCATGGGTCCCGCCTTGCACCAGCTTTCCAACCAACTCCCGCCACATGTCCATGTGGGACGCAGCTGTCGGCCATTCAGCCAGTGCCACGTGTCACTTTCGAAGATAGTTTTTATCTGCGTACTCCAAGCGTCAGTCCTGGACGAATCAAACTATGCCACATGGCATTTTCTTCACCTGCTCGAGCCGTTTATGCACAATACTTAGGATATTCATCAGTTTGTATCCGTTTGTGATGGTTTTTCTTCCCACCATAATCAACTTTTACTCACCAAATAAAGCCTTGTAAATTTCAATTAAATAGGAAAACATTTTTAGTTTTATCTTCTTTATTATTTTGTTGCTGATGGTTACTTTTGGTATGGCCTAACAACTCTATAAATAGGGCATTTGTCAAGGTAATTGGGGTTGATTTTTAGTCTAAGTTTAGACACTTTTTTCCCTAATTGGTGAGGTTAGAGAGAAACCTATATATGAAGCGATCTTGAGTGGATTTTGATTCTCCATTTGTTCTTCAAAGTTTATATATTTGAGTGATTAATTTTCTTCTATCTTTTTCTAATTTCTCATATTGATATATTTTATTGTCAACTTTTATATAAATCTAGTCAAGCTCTTTTTATGTGATTGTTGCATGATACTATATATTGGTAGGTATTGTTTTATGAGTAGTCTTTTACCAATATTGCCAACGGTATATTATCGCTTTTAGATTTCTCATAAGATAATTTTTCCTAGTTCTAAACGTAAGAATTTTACTCACTCGAATACATTTTAATTCACATGTGCTTCAAATATTTATTTTCCGATTGTTAGTTTGGGATGTGAAACTTTCAATTGATTAATCTCAAAAATCAAAATCCATTCGGGTGAACCAAGCATATAGGGGAATCTTGATGTCTTACCGGTTTTAATTACATGCGTTTCTCATATATTTCTCTTACGCTTAAATTTCTCAACAAAAATTTCATTCTCTTTTATTTCAATTTTATTGTTTATCTCCTAATGCTTTTTATTTGCTAATCATTTCTTGTTTAATTTGTCACCTCCTCGTGGGATCGATCGTCCTAATTGTGTTACAATTGACCGCTTATTTTTGTACACGTTTGGGCGTAACCATGCGCCTTTGGGGTCGGATCAGGAAAGTTTCTTGGCTTTATGGTCAGTAACCGGGGAGTAGAGGCTAACCCGGAGAAAACAAAGGCTTTGCAGGATATGAGGTCTCCCACGAAATCGAAAGAGGTCCAAAGATTGACAGGATGTGTCGCCGCCCTCAACAAATTCATATCCAAGGCGACGGACAAATGCGTTCCCTTCTTTGACGCCTTGAAGGGAGGTAAGCACTTCGAGTGGATACCACAATGTTAAGAGGCCTTTCAATGGCTGAAGGAGCACCTAGGTAGACCCCTTATCCTGTCAAAACCTATATCGGACGAGAAGCTAAGCTTGTACCTGTCCGTGTCGAAGCACGCCGTAAGCTCTGTGCTGATCAGGGAAGAATGGGTCCAGCTATCGGTCTATTACGAAAGCAAGAGACTCTTAGATGCCGAGTCAAGATATACCCAGATGGAACAGCTGGCTCTCGCCTTAATAGTAGCCTTAAGGAAGCTTTGGCACTATTTCAAAGCCCACACTATACGAATCCTAACGAACCACCCGTTAAGACAGGCGTTGCAAAAACCTGAAACCTTAGGCCGACTCTTGAAACGGTCGGTGGAGCTGAGCTAATTCGACATCGAATACGTTTCAAGGGCGGCGATCAAGGGACAAGCATTGGTGGACTTCCTAGCAGAGTTCTCCCACAGACCGGCATTAGCCAGGTAGCCCTCGACGCCTGAGACATTTTCCCTTCCCGTATGATATGAGAGCTGAGTGTGTAAGGGGGTTGATATCGTCGACCCTATACTCGGTCGAGGGCTACAAGCAGTTCGTGTAAGCGCCACGATAGGATCGACCGAGAGAGATGCCACGCTTGGCATCTTTTGGCGTAAGCGCAGAGGTCAGAACGCGAGCAATTAGACCCACATCCCGAGGAAGACCTCTGAGGTGACCAGCTTGGTATCCCAAGGTTGCGTCTGGGTTTGGAGAAGGTCAGTTGCACAGGGAATGATTACAAGCCCCTTAAACCGCCTAGAACGGATCAATAGATATTACAGGGGATCTACAGAGCCGTAATTGGGGGGAAGGGGACAAATTGGATGAGTGAACAGTCCAAAAAGCGCTGACAGGCTACGGACTAGACGGACGAGATGGTAGCCCACTCGAGTGGATGGGCCACTTGGAAGGAACCGTCAGAAAGCCCTAAAAGCAGCCCACCGGTTGATGAGCTCGAGAGATAACTTGTAAGCTATAAAAGGGGCAAAGCCCCCGAGAGAAAAGGAGGATGCTTCTCCATCTTGTGTAACTTGTAAGAACCAAACGAGAGAAATATAATACAGTGGATGTAGCTCTTTTTCCATAAGGGTGAACCATTATAAAATTTTTGTGCGTCTTTATTTTCACAATCGTTATCACACCTTCTTCACAATACATCCAAAACACCAATACGAACTCTAACATATTCAGTTAAATCACAAGTTTTAAACTGGTAACCCAACGGGCTACTGCGGAGTAATCTAGTACGGTCTTGTTGACGAAAATTGACCGTTAACAGCGTATAAAGCTAATAATTTAGAAAAAAGCTAAAGGGAGACGCTCAAATCTTCCTTCCTTTTTTCCCCTTCTGCAAAGATAAATACATAAATAAAAACAAATGTAAAAAAGAAAAAAAAATGAAAAGAAAATTCTCATTTTGTAATGCCATCATAAAAATAGAAAATCATGTTCTCCTTTTGTTTTAAAAGATCGGTGGGTCACTATATTTTGTTTTCTCAAGGGCTCTAAATTAGACCATTTTCAATATAAATGTCAATATTTTATTTGTCATTTAAAAATTTGAAAGCTGAATGTTTAATTTACTCTTACATTTTGTTCTTCAATATATAATGTTATTAAAATATTACATTCATTTTTTTTTCATAATTATCACGCTTTAAAACTTATAAAGGTTCGGTTGTAACCTACATTAATATTTTTTCTTTAAAAAAAAATGACAATATTATAATTATTAAGTGAAGAAGTCAATACACTAGCCACCTATAATTAAATGTCAAATTGAGTGGATTGTATGCTTGCTTTCAAATTTAGTATCAATTACATCATATGTCAAATTTAGCATTAAAAATATCATTGCATTAGAAAGTAACTTTGCTACTCAAATATTTAAATCAACATGCTACATTGAAGATGCTTAGGACAATACGTATGTATTTTAGGGTTATTTTTTCATTAATATTTTTACCCTTGTGATGACATCTTTCACCTCATTCAGGCAATTCCACCTGAACCCATTTCCCATACAACGGGGTTATGAACAATTTTTTGACAAGTTTTATTTTATCGAAGGAGAATTCATCGGTAAAGACTTCAGATAAAAACAAAAAACAAAAAGAATACTTTACAAATAGTTAAAATTGAAACCATTACAGTAGTTATTATATAATTATGCTATTCTAAGATATTCTAAAAAAAGATTTTTATATTTCAAAACCACTCATAAACATGTGTAATTTTATGGAAGAAAAAAATAAGGAAGCTGAATGTGGCGTTGTGGATAAAAAAGTAGATTGACATCAAAGAGAATTTAGAAGGCATGTCAAAAAATTACGAGAGAGACCACTCAAGTTACACATGATTGAAAAACTCTAAAAGCAGAATCGATCTTCAAAAGGAGTAGTTTAATTTCTATGGCTTCTTATTTAGATTCTGCCGGTAGTCATTTTCCCACGTTTCAACTTGCCTAGTCGAACTAGCCTTTCTCTCAACCAATTGAGAAACTGCCTGAGGATCATATGGAGGCAAATTGCAGGGAATAGTTTCACTAGGAGACTTCACCAATGACTTCTCCATGAAACTCCTCCAAGTCCCGTTCGCCGGGCACGCCATGGTTTCCGCGCATAACTCCACTGCTCCGGCAGGCACGGTTGGTTTGTATTTTAAGAGCTTTGCATATTCATTCAAGATATGAAACATGTAGTCGTACACATAGTCCATCTTCATATCCTCTTGTATGAACTTGCTTGATGCCTTCCCAATTGCCTGTGCCTGAAATGTATATGTTTGTAAAAGTAGAGTAAAGTTAAGAGGCTTAAATATGCAATTTTTAGTATTCAAAAAACTAACTCCTAAATAATCATATATGTTAATTTAGTTTAAAACATTAATCTAAAGTGGTATATACAACTAAAAAAGCTTAAGGAGTTAAAACTTCCGTGTTACACTCATGTGGACTATCAGTTTTATTGTTCCTAGATAGTGAATAGATTTCTACTATTTCCTGCGTCTATATATATATATATATAATGTATGTATATATGTATGTATGTATGTATACTACCTTGTCTGTGTGATTGTTGCCCCAGTCCACAGCAAACTTGAGAGAGGTGCACTTGCTGTTCTCCCTGATTGGCCAGTAGTGTTGCAATGGTTCCATTCCTCTGATGTAGAAATCATGGTAGCGAGACCTAATGTACAAGGTCATAGAGTCACATGCTAGGATGTACTTTTCACTAACAGACCATGCCCATCCTTCTGTATAGATTTTATACCTGTGAAACCAAAAACTTTGTTTCAGTAGTGTAAAAACAAGGCTTAATCCTAAAAGTATGGTCCCCGAATTTTATTATCATTTCTATTTTAGTCCATAGCTTTTAAAATGTTACAAAGTTGATTCCCGTTAACACAGTGTTATTTTACATTTTGCGTCATAACCATATGCATATTCCTTATTCTAACAACAAAATTTTTATTTTCTGTCAGCATCACGTGTATTTTGTCATCTTTTTAATGCCCAACTGAAGAAAATTGAGGACTTTCAATCAAAAAAGGGTTTTTAGCACATTTACCCCTCTAAACTTGCCGTCGTTTAGCAAATTACCTCTCAAAATTTTAATTTTGGTAAGTTACCTGCTTAACTTGTAAAGTTGTTGCAATATGCCCCATTTTGATGACGAATGTGTTAAATTAGTGTCAACAAAATACGTGCAGCCAAATATTTCAACATTTCAATTCAAATGTAACACATATTTTAATATCTCAACTTTTAATCCCTTAAAATCTAATAAAAAATTTGAGCAAATATAGTTAAATGGGGCACATTACAACAAATTTTCAAGTTCGGGAGGCAACTTATCAAAATTAAAAGTTCATGGGGCAATTTGTTAGACTACCAAAAACCCATAAAAAAAAAAAGAAAATCAAAGACTAATATGAAATTGAAATAAATCGTTAGATCAAATATGAAGTTTAGGACATTTTAAAAATTAGGAACCGAACTGAGATTGAGGATGCATTTAAAAAGTATTTGTGAGATTAACCCAAAAAACAAATAGCTAGTAAAGCGTGGAAAATGATTAAAAAGAATGTTTGTATGAAAAGAGTTTTAAATTTTGAAAATTTACCTGTGGGTGCACTGATCCTGTAAATTCGATTCCTTGTACCCTTGTTTCTTCTCTTCTTCCCAACTCTGAAATGATAATATATAAAATGAAATTTCTCATTTCCATAAAATCTTGTCCAAGTTATGCAGCTTTGATTTTTCAATCACATTGTTGATGGGGTGCAGTGAGTATCCGGTAATCAGGAAGGTTATTTTTGAAGGTTACTGATTGACTTCATGCAATGATTATTGTTTAAAATTTTGTAAAGTAAATATAGTATTAAACATTTGATAGGAAAAACAATGAGAGAAAATATTACCTGAATATAGAGGCGTGTGTTCCAATCATTTTTTGGGGAAACATTGCATTTGAGAAGGTCCCTTCTAGTTGGAGCCACATTTGGGTTACCTCTCCAATAAGCGTAGGGTACCCTGTCCTTCCACTTTGTTCTTTTATTTCCTTCTCTTATGTCCGCCAACACATCTTCCCATGGTTTTATATTGCACTCAGCCCTACCAAAAGAAGTTGATTTAGTCCATTTACAATATTTTCTTAAAAAAAAAAAAAAAAAAAAAAAAAAAACAGCGTGCTGTAAAATCAGGGGCTTACAAAATTAATGGCGTGGTAAGTTTACAGTAAGTTCTAATTTAGTTGACATATAAATTAAGAAAATCATATAAGTTCTAAGATCACACAAAAATGTACAAATTAACAAAATCTAATAAAAATCGGCGGCACCGGGATAGTTTTACTATAAAATCAGTAGTTTTACTGTCTCAAAAAATTCTTACGTGTTTAAGATCGCCAATTGTCAACTCTATTTCGTAATGACGTAGAAGGACACATCAGCAAGATACCTTCTCCATGACCTCCCTCTTCTCTTTGGATTGAAAATTTTCTTAGCTATATATATATATATATATATTTGTAACTTCTATGTTAGAATAGAATAGCATAAAACACAGCTCCTTCCGGTAGGGATAAAAGACAGTTTCTATTATGAAAATTCCTGTTCTTTTAACCCTATATCATCATTTCCCTATAATTCAATAGCTAAAAAGCATTTTCAGTTCCAAGGAGAGGATATGAATCAAAATCTAGGCCTAATTTTCCTTGTATAAATTAAATTGTATGGTACCCCCATGAGTCACACAAACATAACACAAGCTAAAAAAAAAAAGAGAAAAATTTAGACACACAATCACCTCCAACAAGGCAAAAAAGAGAGTTACGGACAAAATTAAGCTTACCAGCCCCAGAAAGACCAATCCGGAAACACAATGTCCAAGCTCCATTGATCGGAACAATACCGAAAGACCGGTAGGGGACGGGCGTTGGGTCCCCGAAAATCCTTCGCTCTAACCACCGGTCGATCGTCGCAGTCAAACATGAGGTCCAAATCAGGTAATCTACCAGGGTAATACCTCATGAGCTGCAAAATTCCCCATATGCTAAACATGTCCCTAGTTTGTAGTGACTGCCTATATTTCTCAACGTAGGCCTTCCCATCGACGATCACAAGCCGGAAATGGGCCGATCGGCGTGCCCTCTCCACCATGTCTTTGGTTATTCCAGTCTCTTTCCAAGGCCTAAGATCTTCATGGATCCACCGGAAGTATGACGGGCATGTGACATTCTTTGATGTTATTGGACTGCTAGGATTTAATGTATGGTTGTACAATGAAGTCGGGTAGTTTCTTGGACATGTTGTTGCGTTTCCTTTGGTGCAAGTCAGGGGGAATTCGGGTTTTACTGGTACTAGTGCTAAGAGTGATTTATTAGAGGAAATAGCCAAGAAAAAAGACTGCAAAAAAATAAAAATAAAAATAAAAAGATATTTACATGAAATTTTAGCATATTTCTGTAGATAATATATACGTAATAGCTGCTATGTTTTTTTTTTTTTTTTCTTTTTTTTGCTTGAATTAAAGGCGTATCATATCAATACGTCAAAATCAAACAGTACACAAATTTAACGATAAGTAACTGCAAAATTTTGTAGATACCACAAAATTTCATGACACTAATATTGTGAGTATTTATATGTATGTATAATATAGTTTTGACTTACAGCATCAATCCAGCCTGCAGAAACCAAGACAAGGAAAAAGAGAGAGAACAAGAAGATGGCAGAAGTGGTGGCTGCAGCTTTCTTCTTGGATGACCGCGGCCAGTTCCGAGCTCCGGTGAGATGCCTATGGAGTCCTAAGCCATTGAAGAAGCAATAGAGGTGATTTTTCTCATTGTTCTTCTTCATGTTTTGTGCAGTATTTACAAGTCTCAACTAATTTCCTAGGATATTGGTGTTTTGCTAGATATATGTTATATATATATGCCTGATCTCTTGGTAATACGGGACGATTTTTCCTTGTATATGATTCTGTGTTTCTAGTCTGGACTCTCACAAGCAAACCTTATATGTGTAGTGCGCAACTGAAAAACAGGTTAAATTTGTATTTTGACTATTGGACTTTTAGTTATTGATTATTATCTTTTAAATGTAAATAATCATTTTCAATTTGCCTTCCTAACTTTAAAAAAAAACTCCTACTTTGTCATTAGATTTTTAATTTAATCTATTAAATTTGTTGTCAAAACTAATAGGAAAAGCAGATAGTATGATCACATGGTTTTTCCATTAGAATTTTTATTAAAAATAAATTGAAAAAAAAAAAAACATGCAGCCATACTTAATCCTTTTGTCTGATTTTAAATAAAAATCGTAACTAAAGGGATTAACTTAAAATTCAAAAGGTAAAGTCAGATGTTTTAAAGTTCAAAAGATCTCAAAATTTAAAGGTTAAAAGTTAGATTCATCATAAATTTAATAATAATTCTCATAGTGGTTTTTAAATGCATGAATGGTGTTAAACTTTGAAATGAAACACTCTTAGGCACGGACATGACATGGTCCAAATATTGCCATTTAAAATTTAGTATATTTTGTCGAAGTTACTTACATAATGTGGAAGAGGGTGTTATATTTCAAATTTTAAATGTCCTTATTAATTTGGGGCACTCAACATTCTTCAAAACACACTCTTAAATCATGGCTGGGACCGACGGCTGGCTCCAGTGACCAAAGACCATTTTTCGGTGACCGGTGACCATTTAACACTGTATTTACCAATATATACCGTATTTACTAATAAATATCATATTTACTTGAAAATTCGGCCACCGATTTCGGTGACCGTTTAACACTGTATTTACCAGTAAATATCGTATTTATTAGTAAATATCATATTTATTCAAAAATTTAGGCACCGATTCCGGCGACTGTTTAACGCTATATTTACTAGTAAATACTATATTTACGAGTAAATATCATATTTATCTGAAAATTTAACCACCGACTCCGGCAACCGTTTAACACTGTATTTACCGATAAATATCGTATTTACTAGTAAATACCGTGTTTACTATTTATATCTAAAAATCTGGTGATCGGCTCCGGCGATTGATCAATACTGTATTTCTCATATTTGTATTTATCATATTCAAACATTTCTACAAATTAATTAATATTACAAATTGATCCCAAAAAAATCCCCAAATATGTACAAGAAAAAAATCCTAACTCTAATCCCCAAATCAATTCCAAATCAGCTCCAAATTTGATTCCTAAACCTTAGCCCTAACCCATGCCCCAAAATTTCCACCAGCAACCCACCCATTCTCGGCGAAACCCATTCCTTCCTGACACATGCCGGCCACACATGCAACAAAACTAAACAAACCACAGCAACATCAGCGCCAGACACCGGAGAAGCTTCGCGACGGCAAGTCCCGATAGTTTTTGGGAAGTCGCCATCGTCACTGGTCGTAGTTGCATCTGATTTACGGAGAGAGGGAGAGAAAGGCTGTAGAGAGAGAGACGGCAGAGAGATAGTTTTTGGGAAAGTAATATGAAAGATAATCAGAAAAAAGAACGAAGAAAACATTGTGGATAAAATTAGAAATGAATAATTTATTTCAAAATGAATAAGAGAGATATGCTATAATTTATCAGATATAAAAATGCTATTTAGTGTTCAGATAAAAGAACTAGTTAAAGAGTAGAGTTTTTTAAATAAGATACATTTAGTAAATCAGATACTTAAAGAGGTAGAATCTGTAATTTTCTTATAGAGAAATAAATATCTCCAAGCCCAAAGTCTTCACCTTGTAAGTTGTAACGCTAAAAGTCTCAACAAGTTTGGCAAACTCCAAATACTAGACCACCTCATTTTAATTAATGAAATTTATTATTCGCTTGAACTTTATGCAATTTTACCGTCGTTTTTCAGAATAAAATTGAATCATAATGCTCCAAACTCTTTTTTTAGACTAGCTTTACGCCAACTTCGTCCTTTTCCTAGCTGTTAGGTAATTATGGGCGTTCCACGTTCATGATTATTAATACAGCTCACACTATAGAAATCAACCTTAATTAGTTTTTTCCACTATATATAATGACCAATATTATCCCATTAATTGACCTAAATACAAAAGCTTCTTATCCATTTCTCCAATTTACCTTTCAAAAAAAAAAAAATCTCCTAATGGGTTTTCCCCCTTTTGGCTTTTGATAGTACTGAGTTAAATAGCTCCAAAAAAAAAAATATTGATTAACATTGCAGTAAAAGTCAGCTCGGGAATTCAAGATTAGAAACTAGAATATTTTTCTTTAATTAATCACAAGAAAGAAACGTGAAAAGATAATGACTGTTAAAGGGAACTGAATCGGAGATACAATCATCTCGTGAACCTCCTTATATTTCATGCTTATTATGATTTGGCAGGATTGAATTTTAACTGATGATCACCGTGTTAACAACGTGAATAGAATGTTGAAGCTAAAAGAACGTGAAAGCTCTCTCTTATGATAGATTAATAATTGAGCATTATATTAAGAAGTTGAAAACACGCAGAAAAAAAAAAGAAGGTTAATTACATATGCATACTTAACGGTTACAACTTTTTCTCAATTTATTCTAAAAGTATCATTTAACTCTTAAAAACAACTTTCAATTTCATCCTTCCCGCACTTTTTGAACTAAAAAATAAAGTGAAAAGATAAAAATAATCTTCCCGTTTGGTTCATGGATTAAAATCATGAGATTAGAACTATTTTTGATTTACGTGTATTTTTTGTGAGAGAAAATACTGTAGTGAACCATAAATCATGATTCGAATCAGAGAACGAATTCTCCAACCAAACGGGTGAAAAGTACTTATAGAAAATTTTATGTTTTGCTTCAAAAGTATTATGAATGTGCTTCCTTCAAATAATAATGTTAATTTGTTTTATAGTTTTGATGTTTTTTAATATGTATAATGTCTTTTAAATACCATTCAGTGGTAGTTTTGATGTTTTGTTCTGATTTTGGCCCAAAAGTGTGCGAGTGATGAGATTGAAAGTATGTATTTCTCAAATCTAAAGGGTACTTGTAACACCTTGAAGAATTAAATGAGATTAATTAAGGTAATTGAGATTATTAGTGTGCCTAATCTGATTTAATTAATTGAATTTTGATTAATAAATGTTTTTGACGTGTAATTTAAATAGTTCCAATGTATTTAAATTATTCTCAGTATTTATATTTTTCCCAGGAGTGTGTATGGGCACATTCCTGGACTGTTGTTTTAAGAATATTGTATACATGTCCTTTTCTTTTTCTTTTTCCTTTTCTCTTTCTTTTTCCTTTTCTCTTTCCTTTCCCGTGCTCTCTCTCTCTCTCTCTCTCTCTCACTCTCACTCTCTCGTTCTCTCCCACTCACTCTCTCTCCCTCGTTTTTGTCTCAAATCAAACCGGATTCGAACCAATGAAAGATTTAAGGAAGTTTTCAACGTCAAGAGAATGATTCGAGGTAAGATTACTGAAAAGACCTCTCTTGAATATCAAGTTTTCAAATTTTAAAAACTTATTTTTGGTTCGAAACGAATCTTTACGGATTTTGAGTAAAACCTTGGTAGAAATTGGAGATCTTGGGTTCTTTGGACTTGATTTAGTACCTAGAACCCGGATCTAGTGGTTTTCCTTTGAAATATTTTGATTTGGGACTGAGATTGCAGGTTTTAGACTGGTTTCCGCGAGCTTCTCTCGCGTAGCTAATTCCACCAGTTGACTGGTCTGGTCGACCGGATCACATGGTAACCGGTCGACCAGATTGCATTGGCCTGCCCGGTCGACCAGAGTGCACACCACCGGTTGACCGGTGGTAATGCACTGTTCTGTCACCGGTTGACCGGTTGACACGGGGTTTGACCCTGTTTGGCATGAAAATGCTGTTTTGACCCATGTTTTCGGGGAGAACCCAAATTAGCTTCGTTTGGGGACTTGAGATAAATAGATTAGCATCTTTAATCCTTGATTTAAGATTGAAAACCCTTGGAATGATAATTTGAAACATGAAAATGGATTAGGGCACACTAATTGGAAATCTTGGTACATAATTGAGATTGGATTGCTTTAGGAATGAGAATTAATCCTAAAGTGTTATCTTGCATCAGTGATCGCTGAGGATTCAGACTGAAGTAGCTTGAGGTAGCAGAAGCCGAAAAAGGCAACGCTAGTCCCAGGTTTGATAGTGCGAGGTAGGATTTCTATCCCTTTTCCTTGTGAGCCTGATTTTTAAAAGAATTTTGACCTTGGAAATGTTTTAAAGAAAGGGGTTGGTTTGCGAAAGAAAAACTCTTTGAAAACCATGGCTTGTTTAGTTTATGGAATCCATGGCTTGTTCTGTCCATGGAATCCATAGCTTGTCTAGTCATGGAACCTCATGGCTTGCCCAGTCATGGGGCCCGCGGCTTGAGTAGTTCGTGGGGTCATAATAACAATTTCAGAAAGTTAATAAATGATTTCTTAAACTAAGAGATCTTGTGAACTGGTAAGAGATTCTATTGCTGTAAGCCTAGATAGGATGCAGATAGTGCATCCTCGGGGGCAGAATTCGAAACTCGGTCCAGGTAGGCGAGGCACTTGATTAGGTAAGTAATTTGTACTAATTACTTGCTAAAGCCTGTAATATGGAGATTTTACATTTATTTCCTTTGAGAAAAAAGATGTGAGTTTTCGCTTGTCTGTTGGAACTGAATGTCTATTTATTCATTTACCCATTTATTTATTTACTCGCACATTTATATGTTCATTTATTTTTAAGTCATTTCAAATTATATCCTACTGGGTCTTTCGCTGACGTTTTATGTTTTAAATGTATTAAACTCCTCCCAGGAGATTTTAGGAGCGGTGCACAGTAGCTGGATATTTGCTACGGAGTAGCAGAGTTGTGCTGCTATTGGAATCAAGTGAGGATTGTGATCATCCTCTGGAATAAAATGTAAGGAATTGAGAATTCTGTAAACTCATGTAATATTTGGATTAACTAGACTGTGGTTGATGTCTGTTGTAATTGACTATTTACATGTTCATGTATGTACAATGCCATATATCCTGTGGGTGGAGCCCTGTGTGTTGTCAGAGGCTCGGGGTTTTGTAATTTATTTATATTTTAATGGAGTTAAGTGGGGCTCGTCTGGGAATCTACTTTATTAATCCCTAATCGAGCTCCACGTCACCCACCCCGTTTGGGGGACGTGACAGAGTGGTATCAGAGCCCTAGGTTAAGAAACTCCAGGATTGTACATACATGTGTGACATCAGTAATCCACTTAGCAGTCTAGTTTTATTTCAGCTAAAGGAAATGGCGCCTCGCCGTAGGCCAGCTAATCAACCAGTACAACAGAATCAGGGATTTCTGGATGCCATGTATGCTGCATTTCAAGGCATGGCCACTAAAGCTCAAAATGAGCGGCCGGTTGAGGATAGGAAACAAGGGTACTCCCGGGAATTTAGGCGTGCGCCTATCCCCTCGTTTAATAGTGAGGGAGGACCCCAGGAAGCAGAGTTCTGGTTTGACTCCATAGTTAAGCACTTAGTACAATGGGAGTCCTAGATGAATATTGGGTGGAATTTGCAGTATACAAAATGGAGGGCTTAGCAAATACTTGGTGGAAACAGGTCAAGAGAAGAATAGATGTTGCAGGACTGACTTGGGAATAGTTTGAGACACTGTTCAATGAGTAGTACTTCCCTCAAAGTTATAGGGATGAAAAAGTGTTGGAATTCATGTCTCTATTACAAGGTGACCTGTCTGTAAGGGAGTATGAGCCTAAGTTTAACGACCTATCCCGGTTTGCGCCATCTTTGGTGGAATCTGAACACCTTAGATGTCTCAAGTTTGAGAAGGGCCTCAAGAACTCTGTGAGGAGATCATTGGTGGCTTTGAGAATTCAGAATTTCTAGGATTTGGTGGCTGCTGCTACTATGGTGGAGCAGGATAACATAGCTTATCACCAAAGCAAAGAACTAGCTGGACGAGTTTCAGCTTCTGGCGGACCATCTGCTTCCGGCGGGCCACATCGAAGTGGTAGAAAGAACCGCAACCAGAGACAGCCTGGTGGGAGAGTGATTAGCGGTGGCAGTAGTTGGTCAGGGAGTGACAGAAGTGCTCCATACGGGTCCAAGTGTCACCATTGTGGGCAGGTGCGCCATATTAGGAGGAATTGTCCTAATCGGCCACCGGCTTAACAAGCCCAAAGTGACGCTTCATACAGTCAGGAGGGGACACCATAATATATGCCACCCTATTAGCCACAACAAATGTCATACCCTCTTGTGCCAACTTATCAACCACCTTAGTATACACAATTTTAGCCCCAAGCTGTAATGACCAGGAAAATTTTAAGTCTAATCCGGACAGTCTAGTATTTGACCGTAATTCTTCCCGGAACAGAAAGTAGTAGAAATATTAACGTAATCAGGAAAGTGTTATTTAGAAACTTTATATACGGGGTAAAATCACCCGAAAAATGTAAAGTTATAATACAAATATTTTTATAGAAAAAATTCGTAAATATCAGTTGTGAATAGTGATATATCGGTTAAAAGTTAAAAATTTTAACGAGTATATTTTAGTTATGAAAAATTGAAATATTTGATAAATGACCAAATGACCAGTCAGATAAAGAGCAGAAATATTAGAAGTAAGGAAAACAGCAAAAGTTCCTGAAACAGAATTTTTCCGAGTCAGTTAAAGCGGGAAACTGCTAAAAAAATGAGTACCGCGAGGGTACGCGTTTTGGGCAATTCTGGATCGTTTAAAATGAAAATTTCAAAAAAAAAAAATTGACTATTGAGATACCCAAGAGAAATGGGTTGAATATGAGAAATTTGACCTAGGGTGCTCGGCAGTCCAGAAAAGCAGTATAGAACCTGTACCGGGTGTGAAATTATCGGTACCGGAAAGAGACTCGTTTTGAAAAATGGAAAGTTTGGTCTCGAAAAGAAAAATGTGGGGAACATGGAACCACTTAAATTAAGTGTTAAACTTAATTAGAATTAGTAAAATTAAATTATAGGAATTAAAGTAATTTCTCTAATTTAATTTAGAAAGGAATATTCAGATATTATTAGAAATATTAATATAATATTCATATTAGCCTTATATTGGCCTACGGATTACATTAGAAGCCACATTTGCTTCTTTTCCTAAGTGAGGCCGAGAGAATAGAAAAAAGAGGGAAAAGAGAGAAAATCAAAGGAAAATCAAGGAATCACCCGTTTTCGCCAAAATTTCTTCCGTTCAGTCCGGTAGAAACATAACACGAGGCATTCTAGCGGAGAATCTCAACTTTTCAAGGTAAGATTTCAGATTTTTCAAGAGAAACTGCATGCTTTTTCGTTTCGATGAATAGTAACTCATCTCGGAAAAAATCCGTAAAACTGAAAAACGAAACCGAGGTTTTGTCGGGGACTATGATAGGAGTTTAATGTGTAAGTATTGAAACGATTGAACAAATTTTTTTGGATTAACACTAAAAAAATCCGAAATACACTAGAAATGGAGAAAAAAGTGTTGTTGTTTATTTTATGTTGGAATTTGTGTTCATGAATGTGAATCTGGACTACAGGTACCGAAATCGGAAGTAGAACGAGTTATTGAAAACTCGGGAAACTAAAAAAAATAAGGCGAAACTCTGCCGAAGTTTCTAAAACCTAGTTAGTAAGTATTGAGTTAAGAATTCGACTCTCGAGAATGAGTAACAGTTTTAAATCTCAGAAGTGAATAGATTATGATTCAGAAACCGAGATACACGAATAGGTGTAATTTACCTCTTGAGCTAGAATTCGGCCTAGAGGGGTTAAGTTCAAAAATGAGTTAAAATTTGGATTTAGGAATCCAAGTATGAAAAATTTTGATGTTTGGAATAGGTGGTTAATACCTATTTCCATGAAACAGGTTTTGGCCCGAGAGCGGAAGCAACGAGAAAGAACTTCCAGCAAGCAGGAATCCTAGCGGATTAACTGTAAGTATAGACATTTATGTTTGTCTGGACTCGAGTAAGCTGTAGTTAGACTTAGAACTATGAATTTACTTATGTTCCTAAGTCTATGTGATTACATGTGATTATAAGTGTTTGGAGGGCTTAGTGCTCCAGATTACAGAATGGTGACATATGGTTACCCTTATGCACAGTTAAAGTATGCAAGAAGTATTATGCATTTTATGTTATCATGTGCACGTAGAGAAACGTTGCATATCATTCAGTAAAGAAAAAGACTGACGGGGCCTCTGCGAGGGAGGAAAATCTCAAAGAGTAGAGATTCTGATTAGACCAGACAGTAAGAAATGGCCAGTAAAGTAAAAGACTGATAGGTCGTCGGCCTCCGCAAGGGAGGAAAATCTCAAAGAGTAGAGCATCTGACTAGACCAGACAGTAAGCAGGGGCCCAGGCCCACAGAAGTAAGAACAGAAAGATAGAAAGCAGTTTAAAGCATGTTTCACACGAGCATATTTGCATCATAACTCTTAATGTAATTTTTATTA
>NW_010365273.1:420736-452051 GCF_000414095.1 Morus notabilis
AAGTAATAAAGTGGTCCGAAGACCGATATCGTTCCACGAGGATTGACGTTAAGAATGTAAACTAACTATTGTGAATATCATATCTTAACTTTATCTAAGCGATCAAATTTGGATGTGATGAACTCAAAGAAAAGCTAAAATAAAGGAAAACTAAATCAAAAGGAAAGATGGTAGTAATTAATAACACGTGCTGAAATTAAAACGGAAAATCAATATAATGAAAATGCTAGGTCTTGACTTCACTCTATTGCGATTATGTTTCTCCGTAGTAATGTGCCTAATCTAACTCAACATTCTCAAGAACCTAGAGTGTTGTGTATCCTTATACCATCTCTCGAGTGCCGCATAAAGAATGTGTAGGTGATATCAAGCCTATATCTCTATATAACTATTCATCCCTACCTTCACTAAGTTCCACTTTAGAAACAATTCCTGGAATTCCACTTCTCAATTTCACAACCTAAAATTGTTTCGGTTACCTAGGCAATGTTTATCTCGATCTCACACCAACCTAAGTTGTTATATCCGTTTCTTGATTGCTTGAACGTTCCCCTCTCGAGTATTAATCCTCACAATAAAAATTTGCCCAATTCAAAATCTCATAAAGCATAGCAATATGTAAATCATAGATTTAGCAGCAATAATTCAAAATAGAACACGAAAGAAATGAAGAGCTTTAATTAAATGCACATTAAAACGTTGAAACAATAATCACAAATAGAGATTCATCTAAACCCTAACAAATAAGAAAATTAGTCACACATCATGTGGCTCACAGTCTCAAAACAATATTCAAAATCTAGAGAAATACAAGAAGAAAGAGAAGAAAGAACGCTTGGAATTCTTGAAGAATTGCTCCAATCTCCAATCCTCTCCGATTCAGTTTTTTCTCTTTTTGAAAACCCTTTTTCCCTTCTCTTCTGCAATTTTTAGTCTCCCCTTTTATATCCCACGTTCTGCACGCCTCCCAAGAAGCCAATCACTTTTCATAAAAATCTCTTCTCCCCTCTAGGGCAAAAACGCGTGTTTTAATAAAATCGGGAGGTGACATATCACCTCAAAACAGGCAACATATCGCATCTCTCGCTGTTATCTGTGGCAGGCAACAGATCAGGCGACATATCTCCTAGAAGTGGCGACATATCGCCTGGATGTGGCGACATATCGCCTGTAAGGAAGCGACATGTCGCAGCTCTCGCTCTTTCTTCGTCGATTTTTGCTCCTTTTTAAGCCGCATCGCCATCTGAAGGTGATGTATCGCCTCATTCTCTGTCTTTTTGATCCAAGATGCCTTAAAACTCAGCGATTTCATCCATTACTGCACACTTAAGGGAAAATCATCAAATCCACATAAAACCTTGAGGAAAAACACACCGAAACTAGCTAAAGGAGTAACGAATGAGTGCATAAATTACGCACTCATCACACCCCCAAACTTGAACGGTTGCTTGTCCTCAAGCAGAGAGACCTAAAACAAAACACAAAATGGGAAAAAGAAAAATGAACACAAAATGACACAACCTAGAATGACAAACTAAAAACAAAACAAAAGAAATAGAAATGAACCGACTAAGAGTGTAAACATAGAGCTCAGACATAAAATCTCAAGTTGCCAAACACCTCTGTACCCACTCAACATGTGAATCTGAAAAATGACTAGAATTTCAACCCACCAATACTCAACTTCTGACACTGTTATCTCCGTGTAAGTGTGTGCAAATCATCTCTACAAGACCTAAACACAAATGTGACTCTGTGTATCAAGACAAATCGCAAGATAAACAATAAAACAGAACGACCATAGGCTCACCCGTCTGACTCATCTCCACTAATGTAGGTCAAATGCCATGGAGATCAAGAGGACTTTACTCGGCTTGTAACCTTAGGCTGGGGTGAAGGATAAATGAGAATCGGAGAAAGAAAATCAGACTCACCCTAGACAAGCACGGTGGCAATAATAGACTCCTCCGTTCACCGAACCAAAACCAATGCCCTTTATTTCTAGATTCACCTCTTCACCTTCGAATGTAACGTCCATAAACACTATCCCCCACTATGATCGATCCCCAAACATGAATACTTTTTTTTTTTGTTTTTTTTTTTTTTGGAACACAAAGTCAAATTCGCATTTGGAATAGCAAGGGATGAATATAAAGGTTCAAGGACGGTATCAGAAAACTCCTCACTTAACGACTCTCGCTGGCCAGGCATTCGACGCTCGGTGAAAGGGTCACGTGTGATGCCAAGGTGAGTGGGTAAAGGTAATGTTTGATATATTGCAAGGCTCAGGTTCTCATGCGGTAAAACAAATGAATCTAATTTTTTTCTTTTTTTTCTCTTTTTTTTTTTTGGCTCAAATAGGGACTCTATGGATAACATGTTGCTAAGGTTAGCTTTTTGGCTCAAACGGTCCAAAGAGGGCCTCTATCCTATCAACACAACAAAGACCTAGGATTTCGCCTCGACAAGTCCTTCGGGTAAGTTCTAGCATTCTCATTGCGATAAAAGGTCTCAAAATTGCACACAATGCCACACAGCGTTTAAGAAAAAGCAGAAAGACAAGTGCTTAGAAATAGAGATAACAACATCAAAAGCAAGCATGATAGATCAAGCACACAGTCAAAGGTATAGAGACACATATCGAATGGAAGAAGAGGCCTTAGCATGAAGTCATCATTGAAGCCCAAAGTCATATGTAATACAACACTCAGTTCAGTACAAATATCAAAATAAATTGAAACCTAACTACCCTAAAAAAAAAAATAAACATCAACAAATAAGGAAAAGGTTAGAAAAACAATACCTCCCAGCCGGTCTAATTGTTTCTGGCCATACCTCCTCCAGCATCATCAATTCCACCATCGTGTTCGCCATCTGAGGTTCCCAGAGACTGATATGGCTGGGGGAGAGGAAAAAAAACGTCGGGGAAGGGCGGATAGTTGGTGAAGCCAGAATTTTGAGGCCATGCTCCAAAATAATCTGCTGCATAATGTGCCAAGCATTGTTGACGCTCCTGTACGTCCGTGACGCGGCGAAGGATATGTTGTTGCTCAAGCTGAAGATTGGACATCTGAATACCTTGTTGAACAAGTAACTCGCCGATATCGTTGAGGCTGTAACTGGTGCCTTCTGTACCCGTAGAGGAAGATACCATAGGGCGTGAGCGTCGAGCCATTGTTCGCGCCTCCATACGCTCACGTACTCTAGACTCATAGGCGACCCGATCAAAGTCACTTCTGGGAGAGGAAGACGCTGTCTGGGGCACACAGGTGGTGGTGGAGGATTGGCCGGATCCTCGATAATGAAACCCAGCCCCGTAGGATTAGGTTGACCCCCGGACCATTAAGTGATGCGTGTGACATTACGATGGTCAAGGGTACCACATTGTAAACAAGGCTCGTCCTCCGAAATTGGAACACCAGCCACAAGGCATAACCCAGTGATGAGACTTGCATGCCCATGTCCACCGTTCGTGGTTCCACGGGCAATGTGCAAGATACTGTCTTTAATGAGTCTGCCCACATTGATGGATTTCCCGGCACAGATGCAGTAGAGGAGTACTACCCGATCTCTCAGAATTTCAGAATGCTGAGTGGAAGGCATCAAGGTAGACATGACGAATAAGTTCCACATCTTCGCATAGATACTAAGGCACGAACTGGGAAGATGTCGGGGAGACTCTGGATTGTTGGTTGAATAAACCCAATCAGACCCAGGAGCGGCAAGTTCACGCAAAATCTGTTGATAGTCCGGCCCTTCCTCAAGTAATCGATAGTACTCGTCATCAGTGATGTTCGGTAGGTCGAAAAAAGAATTGATCATCTCGGTAGTGAAAGACACTGAAACCCCACGAACCTTGCCTTGTTGGTTATCCCTTTCTACGTGGGCGTTGGCGTAGAATTCTCGGACCACACTAATGTTTCCAGTGGCAGGAACCTGACATAGTTGTTGCCACCCCCTCTGGTTGATCATCCGAAGTAACTGCCCATCCCCCTCATCCGGTTGAAAAACCGACTCCATGATAATCATCTTGTTCTTGTCATTCCATAATTTGTACTTCTTCGCTGCCTCATTGTTGACAAAGGAGTGTTTAACCGTAAATGACGAAGTCGACGCGGAGGCGGTGATTTTCTTTTTCTTCCCCGGGGCCATATCAATATCACTGAGACCAAGAATAACAATGACACCCGTGGCACCGAGAATGACCAAACTATTCACAAAATTCTCCCCCAAACTTGAGTCGAATCACCGGCGACTACCACACTTTTCCCTTTTTTTTTTACTACACCCAGCGTCTCCCCCAAACAAGCATTCCCACGTTGAAAAACATAAAATCCCATACATAACAGTCTTTGAAGCATTTTATCGAACACGTAAGGTGCATAAACTGAAATTTACAAGCCTAATTCTCAAAGTTCATCAACATTCCCCAACAATACCACCATGCATCAAGAAGAATCTTACCTTGGTCAAAATTTGTTGGAGCCCTAGAACCCTTGGAACGTGGTGGAAAATGCTTCCAATTTTGTTGCAGAAATTTTGGTGTTATTTCCACGATGGCTGGCGTGTGTTACAATGGTGGCCGGATTTTTGGTCGGAAGATGGGAGGGGTGGTGGTGGTTGGAGAGAGATGAGTGATGGAGATGGTTGGTTAGAGATGAGGGAGAGTGATGGAGGATGAGAGATGAGGAAGGGAAATGGAGAGAGAGAGAAGAAGGACGGAAGAAGGGAGTTTTGAAAATGGGGTGTTCGAATTACCCCTTATTCAAGGTTTTTTTTTTTTTTTTTTTTCAAAATCCATCAGGCGATATGTTGCCTGATTTCAGGCGATGTATCGCCTCTCGCTCTGTCCCAATCTCTCTTTTTTTTCTTTAGGCGATATGTCGCCTGATTTCAGGCGACGTATCGCCTCTCGTTCTGTCTCCCTTTCTTATTTTGCTTCTTCAAAATTTTTTTTTTTCGAACAATGAACTCCATTTGACACATAATGAAAGAAAACTCATATGTGGGTTGCCTCCCAGGAAGCGCTACGTTTAAAGTCCTTAGCTAGACATAGTACCTCATGTTTCAAATGTCCTCGATGAGCTGGAGACTCACAATCTTTTCCACCTCACCTTCAAAATAGTGTTTAAGGCGTTGTCCGTTCACTTTGAAGGCAGGTTCATCTCCTCTTTGTATCTCAACAGCGCCGAATGGAAAGACTTTTGTAACCGTGAATGGACCGGACCATCGAGATTTCAGCTTTCCGGGAAAAAGTTTAAGGCGAGAGTTGAATAGAAGTACCTTCTCTCCCGGAATGAAGTTGCGGCGGAGGATCCTCTTGTCATGCCAGTGCTTCGTGCGCTCCTTGTAAATCCTCGCATTCTCATACGCCTCATTACGAATCTCCTCCAATTCATTGAGTTGAAGAAGTCTATTCTCTCCCGAGGCCTTCAAATCAAAGTTGAGCTTCTTAATGGCCCAATGCGCCCGGTGTTCAAGCTCAAATGGTAGATGACACGCCTTCCCAAACACCAACCTGTACGGAGACATGCCAATAGGTGTCTTGAACGCCGTCCTATATGCCCATAGAGCGTCGTCAAGCTCGTTTGACCAATCCTTCCGATTTGAATTTCCGCTTGGCCATTGGATTGAGGATGGTAAGAAAGGGCCATCTTGTGCCGGACTCCATACTTAGCCATGAGCGCATCAAACACCTTGTTGGCGAAGTGAGTGCCCTAATCACTAAGTATAGCTCTAGGTGTGCCAAAACGTGAGAAAATGTTCTTTTGAATAAACTTGACAACCACCCGAGCATCATTTGTGGGAGTTGCAATAGCTTCAACCCATTTAGTTACGTAGTCAACTGCCAAAAGGATATAGAGATTACCAAATGAAGGCGGGAATGGTCCCATGAAGTCGATCCCCCACACGTCAAATATCTCAACCTCCAATATATTGGTGAGGGGTAGCTCATGTCACCTCGAAATGTTGCCTACACGTTGGCACCGGTCACAATTCTTAACAAATTCATGACAATCCCGATGCAGAGTAGGCCAATAGAACCCGCTCTCAAGAACCTTAGCGGCAGTCCGTGCAACTCCAAAATGCCCACCGACGGGAGATGAATGGCAATGAAACAAGATATCCAGGGTTTCCTTCTTCGGCACACACCTCCGAATGACTTGATCGGTGCATCGCTTAAAAGGAATGGAGTCATCCCAAATGTAGTGCTTCACATCATGCATGAACTTCTTCTTTTGTTGAGAGGTTAAACCCGGTGGCAAAGCTTTACATGCAAGATAATTGACAAGATCAGCATACCACAGGAGCTTTACCTCAATTGCAAATAATTGCTCATCTAGGAACGACTCTAGAATGGACGAAGCTCCTTGTTCTTCAACAACCCCTTCAAGGCGAGATAGATGGTCGGCTACTACATTTTCAACACCTCGCTTGTTCCGGATCTCTAAATCGAACTATTGTAGCAATAAGACCCATCTAATCAATCGGGGTTTTGCATCTTTCTTCTCGAACAGGTACTGGATGGCCGCATGATCCGTAAATACAATAACGTTGGACCCAATGATGTAAGGCCGGAACTTGTCGCATGAGTATACCACTGCCAACATCTCCTTCTCGGTTGTTGTGTAATTCTCTTGGGCCTCATTGAAAGTACGGCTTGAATAGTAGATTGCTCAGAAAACTTTTTCCGTCCATTGGCCAAGTATGGCTCCAATAGCATAGTCACTAGCATCGCACATGATCTCGAAGGGTTCACTCCAATCAGGGACGATGAGGATGGGAGCCGCTATGAGCTTTTTCTTAAGCAAATTGAAGGCTGTGAGGCAAGAGTCATAAAAAAGAAATGCCACGTCCTTTTCCAATAAGTTACAAAGTGGCTTGGCTATCTTAGAGAAATCTTTAATGAATCGCCGGTAGAATCCCGCATGGCTGAGAAAACTTCGAATTCCTTTCACATTTGTTGGTGGTGGGAGATTCTCAATTGTGGAAATTTTGGCTCGATCCACCTCCAAACCTAGTGACGAAACTCGGTGACCAAGGACGACCCCCTCCTTCACCATGAAGTGGCACTTCTCCCAATTAAGCACAAGGTTTGTCTCTACACATCTTTGAAGCACAAACCTAAGATTGTGCAAACAAGAATTAAAAGATGAACCAAAGACTGAGAAGTCGTCCATAAATACCTCCATAATATTCTCCACCATGTCAGCAAAGATGGCCATCATGCATCATTGGAAGGTAGCAGGCGTATTGCATAAACCGAAAGGCATCCGGCGGAAGGTAAATGTACCATATGGACAAGTGAATGTGGTCTTCTCCTGGTCCTCCGGGGCAATGGCAATTTGGTTATAACCCAAATAGCCATCAAGGAAGCAATAGTACTCGTGCCTCGCCAATTGATCTAGCATTTGATCAATAAAGGGCAATGGAAAATGGTCTTTCCGGGTGGCCTTGTTTAGCTTCCTATAATCAATACACACTCGCCACCCCGTTACCGTGCGAGTTGGAATGAGCTCATTTTTCTCATTTTTAACTACCGTCATGCCACCCTTCTTTGGCACCACTTGCACCGGACTAACCCATGAACTATCAGAAATGGCATATATAATACCGGCATTTAACAGCTTCAGAACCTCCGCTCTCACAACCTCCTTCATTACGGGATTAAGTCTCCGTTGGTGTTCAATAGAAGGCTTGTAGGAGTGTCCTCCATGAGAATCTTGTGCATACAAATGGCCGGACTAATACCCTTAATGTCAGAAATTGACCAAGCAAAAGCGGATGAGTACCTTTTTAGCATGTTGATCAACTTCCGCTCGTCCTCCTCGCTCAAAGATGCCGATATTATGACCAGCTTAGTAGAGTCATCTCCCAAGAATACGTAGCGAAGATGGTCGGGTAATTGCTTCAAAACTAGCCCGTCACTAGTGGTGGTTTTCAATTCCAAGCCTTTATAAAGTGTGGGCACCTTAAGGACATCCTTTTCCATCGGATTAACCTTCTCCTCCGGTAGTGCCTCTAGAGCATAAACACTATCAATCAAGTCTACTTCACATGCACCGAACTTCACCCCGAGATCCCCTTTAGAGAGCGATGTTGTTAGACATCTCTCCAAATGGTCCTTATAAATAATGGTTTGAAAGAAGTCCTTTAAGCACGGGGCCACCACATCCACCCGGTTACAACTTGGTCGCTCTTCCAAAAATTTCATGGCGTTACTAATGTTGGACTTTACCTCTTCACCATTCACCCGGAGTGTTAAGTTACCATCATGGACATCAATCAAAGCCTTCCCGGTAGCAAGAAAAGGTCGGCCCAGAATAATAGGTATTTCCTGGTCTTCCTCCATGTCTAACACCACAAAGTCAACTGGAAAAATGAATTTATCAATTTTAACCAAGACATCCTCGATAATACCTTTAGGGTAGGTGAGAGAGCGGTCCGCCAATTGTAATGAGATGGTGGTAGGTGTGATCTCTCCAAGTTCCAGCTTCCGGAAGATAGAGAGAGGCATGAGATTGATGCTAGCCCCGAGATCACACAAGGCCTTCTCAATGTGAAGTTCTCCAATGATGCATGGGATGGTAAAACTACCCGGATCCTTCAACTTGTCCGGTAGTTGTCTCTTTATGATAGCGCTACACTCTTCCGTAAGCTTCACCGTTTCATAGTCCTCGAGTTTACGCTTCTTGGACATAACTTCCTTCATGAATTTGGCATAGTTTGGCATTTGCTCTAGAGCGTCCACGAAGGGGATGTTGATATGGATCCTCTTGAAGATATTGAGAAATTTCTCAAATTGCTTGTCAAGTGCCTTCTTCTAGAACCGTTGAGGGAATGGCAATGGGGGAGTGATACGAGGTGGGTTATCCAGAAAAGTGATCGAACCCGGTCTAACCACTGGTGCTTCCTTCTTTGCCTTCAGATTTTCCTCCTTTGACTTGCCCTTACCATCATCGTCGCTCTTGATAGGCTCCTCATTAACCATGGCGTTTTGAACACTCGGGCTTTTAAGCTCTTTACCACTCCTCAATGTGATGGCCTTGCACTCCCTTGGGTTCTTCTCGGTGTCGCTTGGGAAGGACCTTGATGATTGCCCTTTTATAGCATTAGCCAAATGGCCAACTTGTGTTTCTAATGCCTTCATAGTGCCTCCCAAATTGGTACAGTGAGTTTCAATGTTGTTGAGACAAGCGTCATGTTGATCAAGACGAGCTTTAGAGTCCACAATATACGTCTTCAAAAGCTCTTCAAGTGATGAGGAAGGCTTTTCCATTGTCGGTTTACTCGACTCCAGAGTTGGTTGTAAAACATTCCGGTTGTTGGCATAAGAGAAATTCTCATGGTTTCTGAGCCCGGGATGATAGTATGTCGGTAAGTTATTGTTAGGCCTAAAATTGTAGCTACGGTTGACGAAGCGACATTGCTCATCATATGAATCACTTGAGCTCGAAGCTTGTGCCATCTTTACAGCTTCTTGATTACCATTGGCATTGGCTGCGGTAAGTCCCTGGATTTGATTAGTCAAGAGCACCATTTGAGCCATGAGATACGTTGTTTGATCCACATCATAAATTCATGCTGCTCTCTTCACAGTGGACCGCTCATTTTGCCATTGATAACTATTCATTGCCATGTCCTCAAAGAGATTGAGTATATCCCCGGGTGTCTTTGACAAGATGGTTCCACCAGCTGCTGCATCAATATAAGCCTTAGTTTGCCCAGTAAGCCCATTGTAAAACAGTTGCACTTGGAACCAATCCTCAATGCCATGTTGAGGACACTTGCGGAGCATCTCTTTAAACCGTTCCCACGCTTCATATAATTGTTCATACTCAAACTGCCGAGTAATCTCAGCCCTCAGTTGAGACGTCTTGGAGGGCAGAAAGAATTTGATGAGGAACTTTTGGGCCATGTCCTCCCTTGCGGCTACACTCCCTGATGGTAAAGATTGAAGCCATGATCTAGCCCGGTCTCGCAAGGAGAATGGGAAGAGTTTCAAACGGATGATCTCGGCACTCACTCCATTAATCTTTACTATGTCACAAATCTCCAGAAAAGTGGCCAAGTGGATATTGGGATCCTCGTGCGGCAAGCCTCCATATTGGTTCTGCTGGACCATGTTGATGAAGGCCGGCTTGAGCTCGAAGTTGTTGGCATTGACTTGTTGACGTTGGACGCCCGAATAATTCTCGTTCACTACAGGCTTGAAATAATCTCACAACGTCCGTTGCTGGTCTGCTTGGTTTTGTTCCTTGGCCATGTTCTTAGCCCTAGCTCATCGTTCTCTCCTTAATGCTCGAACAGTTCATTCAATTTTTGAATCCAAAGGCAAGAGTTCCGAGCCACGTGCTTTTTGCATGCACCTACGAACACAACAAAAGAAAAATAGATAAATATATACGAATAAAAAAAACTTAGATTAAAACAAGATATTTCTTCACTATAGTAGTCTAATTCTTAGCCATTTCATCCCTGGCAACGGTGCCAAAAACTTGTTGCAAATAATTTGACTATGCTTGCAAGTGCACAAGTCGTACAAGTAATAAAGTGGTCCGAAGACCGATATCGTCCCACGAGGATTGACGTTAAGAATGTAAACTAACTATTGTGAATATCATATCTTAACTTTATCTAAGCGATCAAATTTGGATGTGATGAACTCAAAGAAAAACTAAAATAAAGGAAAACTAAATCAAAAGGAAAGATGGTAGTAATTAATAACACGTACTGAAATTAGAACGGAAAATCAATATGATAAAAATGCTAGGGTCTTGACTTCACTCTATTGCGATTATGTTTCTCCGTAGTAATGTGCCTAACCTAACTCAACGTTCTCAAGAACCTAGAGTGTTGTGTATCCTTATACCCTCTCTTGAGTGCCGCATAAAGAATGTGTAGGTGATATCAAGCCTATATCTCTATACAACTATTCATCCCTAAGTCATTAAGTTCCACTCTAGAAACGATTCCTGGAATTCCACTTCTCAATTTCACAACCTAAAATTGTTTCGGTTACCTAGGCAATGTTTATCTCTCGATCTCACACCAACCTAAGTTGTTCTATCCGTTTCTTGATTGCTTGAACGTTCCCCTCTCGAGTATTAATCCTCATAATAAAAATCTGCCCAATTCAAAATCTCATAAAGCATAGCAATATGTAAATCATAGATTTAGCAGCAATAATTCAAAATAGAACACGAAAGAAACGAAGAGCTTTAATTAAATGCACATTAAAACGTCGAAACAATAATCACAAATAGAGATTCATCTAAACCCTAACAAATAAGAAAATTAGCCACACATCATGTGGCTCACAGTCTCAAAACAATATTCAAAATCTAGAGAAATACAAGAAGAAAGAGAAGAAAGAACGCTTGGAATTCTTGAAGAACTGCTCCAATCTCCAATCCTCTCCGATTCAGTTTTTTCTCTTTTTGAAAACCCTTTCTCCCCTCTCTTCTGCAGTTTTTAGTCTCCCCTTTTATATCCCACGTTCTGCATGTCTCCCAAGAAGCCAATCACTTTTCATAAAAATCTCCTCTCCCCTCTAGGGCAAAAACGCGTGTTTTTAATAAAATCGGGAGGTGACATATCGCCTCGAAACAGGCAACATATCGCATTTCTCACTGTTATCTGTGGCAGGCGGCAGATCAGGCGACATATCGCCTAGAAGTGGTGACATATCACCTGGATGTGGCGACATATCACCTGTAAGGAAGCGACATGTCGCAGCTCTCGCTGTCTCTTCGTCGATTTTTGCTCCTTTTTAAGCCGCATCGCCATCTGAAGGCAACGTATCGCCTCATTCTCTATCTTTTTGATCCAAGTTGCCTCAAAACTCAGCGATTTCATCCATTACTGCACACTTAAGGGAAAATCATCAAATTCACATAAAACCTTGAGGAAAAACACACCGAAACTAGCTAAAGGAGTAACGAATGAGTGCATAAATTACGCACTCATCAGGTCTCTACTACGCTCGCTTAGAAAATAATTTTCCACTGTAGATTAATGTAATATAGAATACTAGTATGTATATTCAGTTCTAAGAAGAAGATATTACAACCATTGTCTTAGTAAAGAACAACGGACTGTAATAAGTTAAGACAAGTTTTCAGGAACTAGTTTGATATCCGAATCCTTAAAGTAATAGCAAGATATGTTATTAGTGTAACAACATAACACGTTAAGAACCCGAAGGTTAAAGTAAAGAAAAAAAAAATTACCCGCATATGAACGTAAATCAAAGAGACAATAGTCTAACAACAAATAATGGATTAGACTATAACTTAGCCTATTAGTAGTAGTATAAGGAATGGCAACCGCTCCGCGAGGGCGCGGGTCGTCACACAAGCGCCGAGACTGGTACAACCACCTCCGCCGCAACAGTATAGGCCAGCGACCCAACGGCCTAATGTTGGTGATAGAGGGAAAGGGAAAGTACAGGGGCAAGCTTATGCCCTGGCAGGAGGCAGTTCAGGAGGTCAGACCAGCCACGCGGTGGTTGAGGGTATGATTCTAATCTATCATTCATTTACTCACGTGTTGTTTGATACAGGTGTCACACACTCTTTTGTATCAAGTTCGTTTGTTCAGAATTTGAAACTGAAATCTGAGAATTTAGAAGTCTCGATGACTTTGAACTCCCCACTGGGATGTGTGGAGGTGTTGAGTGTGTGTAGATCGTGTGAAATCACGATTGGGAGTGAGCGAATGAGAGCTGACTTAATTATCCTTCTGATGAGTCTGTTTGACGTGGTCGTCGGAATGGATTGGTTGTCAGAATACGGTGCAATTGTTGATTGTTACTGTAGGAGAGTGACTTTGATGACTAAGTCTGGAACAGTGATTTCTTATCAGGCAAATACGAACCCAGTCCTGGGAGAATGACTGTTGAAGTACAGTGTTGGGGGACGGAGGAACCTAGCTTATTTTTCTTCCCTTCTTGCTTTGGAAGGTGAACCTGAGGTAGTTGGAGATAGTGCGGGAATCCCTGTAGTGGATGAGTTCACAAATGTATTTCTTGAGGATCTACCGGGGTTGCCGCCAGATCGAGAGATTAAATTCTGCATTGATTTGGTTCTGGGAATGGCACCTATTTCCATTCCTCCATACCGGATGGCTCCGGCGGAGATGAGAGAATTAAGGAAGCATCTTGAGGAGCTAGCAGAGAAAAAATATATCCGGAATAGTACTTCACCTTGGGGTGCCCCGGCGCTATTTGTGAAAAAGTACGATGGATCTCTCCGGTTGTGCATTAACTGCCATCAATTGAATAGGGTAACTGTGAAGAACAAATACCCACTGCCGATGATCGATGAATTATTCGATCAGTTGGGCGGATCACAGTTTTACTCCAAGATTGACTTGAGATCTGGGTACCACTAATTGAAAATCAAAGAGGAGGACATTCCGAATACTGCTTTTAGAACTCGGTATGGGCACTTCGAGTTTCTTGTAATGCCTTTTGGGCTGACGAATGCCCCAGCGGCATTCATGGACTTGAAGAACCGTGTTTTCCAGCCGTATTTGGACCGGTTCGTAATTGTCTTCATTGACGACATACTAGTTTACTCGAAGACTTAGGGAGAACATGAGCAGCACCTAAGAATTGTTCTTCAAACTCTTCATGAACACCAGTTGTATGCTAAGAAGGAGAAATGTGACTTCTGGCTGACAGAAGTGAAGTTCCTTGGGCATGTAATTTTAGGACAAGGAATCTCTATCAATCCTTCTAAGATCGAGACTATGCTACAGTGGGAAAGGCCGCAGAATGTAGCGGAGATTCGCAGTTTCCTCATACTTGCAGGGTACTATCGGCGTTTCGTGAAAGACTTCTCGAGTATTGCTACACCGATGACTCGGTTGACCACGAAAGAAGTCAGATTCAGTGAGACGCCGAATGTGAAAATGCTTTTCAGGAATTGAAGGTCAGACTGACAAGTGCACCTGTCTTGACTATTCCTAATAGTGAAGAACAATATGAGGTGTATTCTGACGCCTCGGGGAGTGGGCTTGGCTGTGACTTAATGCAAGGGGGACGCGTGGTAGTGTACGCATCTCGCCAATTAAGACCACATGAACGGAATTACCCCCACTCATGATTTGGAGCTAGCAGCGGTAATATTTACTCTGAAGATATGGAGATGCTATCTCTATGGAGCAAAGTTTCAGGTCCTTTCTGACCATAAAAGTCTAAAGTACTTGTTTACTCAGAAAGACATGAATCTCAGGCAAAGGAGATGGGTGGAGTATATGGAAGATTATGACTTCACTCTGCAATATCATCTTGGAAAAGCTAGTGTGGTGGCTGATGTCCTTAGCAGGAAGACGACGGGGACTCTGGCGTCATTAGCTTTGGAAGATTGGAAAATGACTGAAGTGGTGAGTAAGTATAATCTTCAGTTCTACAAAGATTATAACCAGGCTATGGTGTATAATCTGGGCTCTACACCAAATATTGTGAACGGGTTAAGCAGAATCAATTACAGGATCCACACCTCCAAGGAATCTGGATTCGAATCCAGAATGGAGAGCAACTCGAGGATTGGAGAATCCGAGAGGGTGAAGTCTTGTATTTCCGCAACCACCTTACTGTTCCTAAGGCGGATGAGGTAAAGAAGACGATTCTGTGAGAGGCTCACAAATCAAAGTTTGCTATACATCCGGGAAGTACAAAGATGTACCAAGACCTGAAAAGACAGTACTGGTGGAGAGGCATGAAAAGAGACGTTCGTGAGTATGTGTTGGAATGTGTGACTTGCCTCCGGGTTAAAGCTGAGCATCAGAAACCAGCGGGGGAGTTGCAACCTCTTCCTATCCCTGGATGGAAATAGGAGCACATCACTATGGATTTTCTGATGGGGCTACCGAGAACCGAGCTGAAGCACGATGCCATTTGGGTGGTGGTGGACAGGTTGACGAAGTCCGCGCATTTCATACCATTTCATGCGACGTATTTTCAGAAGATTCTGTCATAATTGTACCTGGAGACATTGTGAGACTACACGGAGTGCCACTGTCTATCACGTCAGATCGCGACACGCGTTTTAATGCACGATATTAGAGGAGTTTCCAGGAAGCCATGAGAACGGACTTGAACTTTAGCACCGCATTTCATCCTCAGACTAATGGGCAATCTGAAAGAGTAATTCAGATTCTGGAGGATATGCTTCGTGCTTGTATTCTGGAATTTGGTGGAAACTGGAAGAAATATCTGCATCTTGCCGAGTTTACGTACAACAACAACTATCAGGCCAGTATCGGTATGGCACCGTTTGAGGCTCTCTATGGTCATCCTTATAGGTCACCTATTTGTTGGTTGGAACCAGAGGATCGACTGAGTACTGGACCGGAGGTCATTCAAGAGAACAATGAGAAGATAGTCGTGATTCAGGAACGACTGTTGACAGCTCAAAGTCGTCAGAAAAGCTATGCTGATAGAAGGCGTAGGCCTTTGGAATTCCAGGAAGGCGACTTTATCTTGCTGAGGGTTTCCCCATGCAAGGGAGTGGTTCGGTTTGGTGTGAAAGGAAACTTGCACCAAGGTATGTGGGACCATTCCCGATCGTGCAACGAGTCGGAGTGGTGGCTTATCGGTTGGCTTTACCACCTGAATTATCTCACGTGCATGACGTGTTTCATGTCTCCACGCTTCGGAAATATCACCCTGAGTCGGAAGCTGTGGTACAGTGGTTTGACGTCCCGATACAGTATGACGCGTCATACGAGGAGGCACCAGTTCAGATTCTTAACTGGAAAATAAAGAGTCTGCGTCATCGTGAGATCCCATTAGTGAAAGTATTATGGTAGCACCATGGAGTTGAGGAAGCGACATGGGAGCTTGAAATAGTGATGCAAGAGCAGTATCCGCATCTGTTTGTGCTTTGAGGTAGGACTTAATTTCAGGGACGAAATTGCCTAAGGGGGGGGGGGGTGGAGCTGTAACTCCCTGAAGAATTAAAAGAGATTAATTAAGGTAATTGAGATTATTAGTGTGCTTAATCTGATTTAATTAATTGAGTTTTGATTAATAAATGTTTCTGACGTGTAATTTAAATAGTTCCAAGGTATTTAAATTATTCTCAGTATTTATATTTTTCCCAGGAGTGTGTATGGGCACATTCCTAGACTGTTGTTTTAAGAATATTGTACACATGTCCTTTTCTTTTTATTTTTCCTTTTCTTTTTCCTTTTCTCTTTCTTTCCTTTTCTCTTTCCTTTCCCGTGCTCTCTCTCTCTCTCTCTCTCTCTCTCACTCACTCTCTCGTTCTCTCCCACTCACTCTCTCTCCCTCATTTTTGTCTCAAATCAAACCGGATTCAAACCAATGAAAGATTTAAGGAAGTTTTCAATGTCAAGAGAAGGATTCGAGGTAAGATTACTAAAAGGACCTCTCTTGAATCTCAAGTTTTCAAATTTTAAAAACTTATTTTTGGTTCGAAACTAATCTTTACGGATTTTGAGTAAAACCTTGGTAGAAATTGGAGATCTTGGGTTCTTTGGACTTGATTTAGTACCTAAAACCCGGATCTATTAGTTTTCCTTTGAAATATTTCGATTTGGGACTGAGATTACAGGTTTTGGATTGGTTTCTGCGAGCTTCTCTCGCGCAGCTGATTCCACCGGTCGACCGGATCACATGGTAACCGGTCGACCAGTGCGGTCGACCGGATTACATTGGCCTGACCGGTCGACCGGAGTCCACACCACCGGTTGACCGGTGGTAATGAACTGTTATGTCACCGGTCGACCGGTTGACACGAGGTTTGACCCTGTTTGGCCTGAAATTGCTCTTTTGACCATTATTTTCGGGGAGAACCCAAATTAGCTTTGTTTGGGGACTTGAGATAAATGGATTAGCATCTTTAATCCTTTATTTGAGATTGAAAACCTTGGAATGATAATTTGAAACATGAAAATGGATTAGGGCACACTAATTGGAAATCTTGGTACATAATTGAGATTGGATTGCTTTAGGAATGAGAATTAATCCTAAGGTGTTATCTGGCATCAATGATCACTGAGGATTCAGACTGAAGGGGCTTGAGGAAGCGGAAGCCGGAAAAGGCAACGCTAGTCCCAGGTTTGATAGTGTGAGGTAGGATTTCTATCCCTTTTCCTTGTGAGCCTGATTTTTAAAAGAATTTTGACCTTGGAAATGTTTTAAAGAAAGGGGTTAGTTTGCCAAAGAAAAACTCTTTGAAAACCATGGCTTGTTTAGTTTATGGAATCCATGGCTTGTCATGTCCATGGAATCCATAGCTTGTCCAGTCATGGAACCTCATGGCTTGCCCAGTCATGGGGCCCGCGGCTTGAGTAGTTCGTGGGGTCATAATAACAATTTCAGAAATTAATGAATCATTTCTTAAACTAAGAGATCTTGTGAACTGGTAAGAGAGTCTGTTGCTGTAAGCCTAGATAGGATGCGGATAGTGCATCCTTGGGGGCAGAACCCGAAACTCGGTCCGGGTAGGCGAGGCACTTGGTTAGGTAAGTAATTTGTACTAATTACTTACTGAAGCCTGTAATATGGAGATTTTACATTTATTTCCTTTGAGAAAAAGGATGTGAAGTTCCGGCTGTCTGTTGGAACTGAATCTCTATTTATTCATTTACCCATTTATTTATTTACTCGCACATTTATACGTTCATTTATTTTTAAGTCATTTCAAATTATATCCTACTAGGCCTGTCGCTCACGTTTTATATTTTAAATGTATTAAACCCCTCCCAGGAGATTCTAGGAGCGATGCACAGTAGCTGGATATTTGCTACGGAGTAGCAAAGTTGTGCTGCTATTGGAATCAAGTGAGGATTGTGATCATCCTCTGGAATAAAATGTAAGGAATTGAGAATTCTGTAAACTCATGTAATATTTAGATTAACTAGACTGTGGTTGATGTCTGTTGTAATTGACTATTTATATGTTCATGTATGTACAATGCCATATATCCTGTGGGTGGAGCCTTGTGTGTTGTCAAAGGCTCGAGATTCTGTAATTTATTTATATTTTAATGGAGTTAAGTGGGGCTTGTCTGGAAATCTGCTTTATTAACCCCTAACCGAGCTCCACGTCACCCACCCCGTTTGGGGGATGTGACAGTACCAGCTTCTAAAAATAGACATATAAATTGAGGAAAACATGAAACTAGAAGGAATATCGTATACTTGTGTATTTACCCTAAGAACTGTTAAAATTAAGGAGATTGAGAGAAATAGATCCTATTAAAAGGGCAATAAAAATAAATAGGTGAGGGTTTATAATTAGTTAGTAAATAAGCCTAATAGGTGTAAATTCAGATTTACGTTAAATTAGCATTTTAAAAATGTCCCTAATTAAAAAAGGAAATGAAATCCTAAAAGTTATTTAAAACATTATTTATGTTTTTATTTTTTAATTTTTAAATGTTTAAAATATTTTTAGAATTTTTTTTTAAATTATAAGTTTCTAATTAATTAATGAGGAGGGTAGAAAAGACATTTTACATCGGTGTAAATCCGGATTTACGTTAAATTAGCATTTTAAAAAATGTCCCTAATTAAAAAAGGAAATGAAATCCTAAAAGTTATTTAAAACATTATTTATGTTTTTATTTTTTAATTTTTAAATGTTTAAAATATTTTTAGAATTTTTTTTTAAATTATAAGTTTCTAATTAATTAATGAGGAGGGTAGAAAAGACATTTTACATCCTAAAAAAGTTTGAAGGTACCGAAAAATAATTTCTTCAAACGTCAAGATGCCAATTCAAAATTATTAAAAACACATTGTATTAAAAGACAATTACGCTAAAACAAATTTTTCCTAATGATATATGTAGTAGATTCATAAAATTTCAGGTAATAAATAGCATAATTATTTTAGCTAGTTAGTAAATAATAAATTCTTAAAATTTCAATTTACATTTCCCATTTTACCCTTGTTTATTGGCGTCGTTTCTTTCATTTTTTCGTGTTATTTCTCTCTTGATATGCTTATATTTGCGATGGAGCAGCCATGACAAAGATCCCTAGCTCTCTCGGCCATGTTGTGTCTTTTGGCCTGTCCTCTGCACAAATTCGTAGGTGACAAAGCTCTTAATCTTCATCATTCGTCTTCTACATCGTGAGCTCATCGCCTTCGTCAGTGAGATCGAGGGGGGAAAAAGCGTGAGACTGAGGGGGAAGGTGTTCGAGAGGAGAGAGGGCAAGAGTGAGAGGTGGAGGAGAGAGGAATTTGAAACTAGGGTTTCAGGTATGTAATGGGGGCATTTTTGATATTTCAGTGTATGTAAAAATGTTTGATATACACTTTTCTGTCATTTACTAAACTTTGTTCTAATTATACTATTAATTTTAACTATCCATTCCAAATTTGTTATTTCCCTTTGTTCCCACAAATGTGGGGAACATTCGCATACCATATATTAGAATGTATTGTAAATGAGAACATAAAAATTTCTACACATGAATATAGATGTACATAAGGCACGCATTAATATAATAAACTAAAGAAAATGAAATATTAAGCATACAATACATGTGTTTACCTTGGAAGATTAATGATGATATTTAAATCATGAACCAAAGGACAATAAGTTTATGAAAACAATGTCATGAAATTGTGTGGGGAAGATGTAATTCTCATAACCAAAGATGGTCTACATCAGTAAATGGGGATGATTACTTCACATCACTAATTATATTTTTATCAATAAACTTCTCTCTCTTAATTTGTTTCTCTCAGCTCTAGACTATTTTTAGGCTATCTAAACTCCTTAGATTTATTTGCTTCCTCTTGTTTTTGTTTTCTACTTTTTAAGCTCTCTAAGATATTCTCATGTTTTCTTGTTTGGATTTATCAGATTGATATGCCAAGTCTAAATCTAAGAATGTCAATGAAATCTCAAGGTTTATGAAGTCTCCAAAAATTACCTCTTTAGCATGTCTTCCCCTCTATTTATAACTTTCCAAACACCATAGATATTAACTTCTTATTTTATCAATCACTACTCCAATAGTGGTTACATTTTACTCTCCTCCTATGTAACTTCTTTTACGAGAACTGAAAGTAGCAAGATTGGGGCTTAGAATAGCCATGTGACACATTATTTGCTCAAGATTAGGGAATCAAACATACAAAAAATTTATTATTTGAAAAAACATACAAAGAATTTATTTGTTACATTTGTGAGAATATAACCAGCAAGTAACCTTAATAGAAAAATATTTAAAATAAAATAAAATAAAAAAAGGTAACCATTTTACCAATCCATAAAATGTGAATTACTAAACCACTTCAGACCCTTATTTTAAGAGAGATAGTGAGAAGGTAGAGATGTCAAAAGGGCCGTGCCGGGCCGGCACGGCCCTTCTAACCCCAGGCCCATGGCGGGCCGGGGCCGTGCCTGGCACGGCCCTGCACAGTGCAGGGCCGGGCCTGAGGAGAAACCCTCAGGCCCAGCACTGGCCCTTGGCCCTAGTCCATAAGGGCCAGGGCCGGGCCTGGGCCCAGGCCCTTCACGGGCCGGCCCTGGCCCTTTTAATTTTTTTTTCAATATTTAATTAAAAAAAGAAAATATATCATATGTCCCCAAAAGATGTGATTTTATTGAATTGAGATAATACAAATAAGTACACATAAATGATTAACTCGTTAAAAACCTTGTCAAGTAAACCTCGTGGAGAAATCAGGACAAAACCTTAGCGAAGAAAAAAAGAGTGCAGTATTCTAGGATAAGTAAATTACAAAACCTAAGTCCTTCTAGAAGATTCTGTTATGTCTAAACTCAATCTTAACCTAATTTTCTTAATGCACTTGAGTTTCACTTATGATTAGCAATATTTTTAGGATTTTTTTTTATTTCAAATTTGATGACAAAACAAAAAGTAATATATCATATGCCCCAAAAATGTGTGATTTTATTGAATTAATATGAATAATTATAAGAAAATGATTGGTTGACCAGACGACATAGGTCGGCCAATTGGCCCTAAAATGCCTCAAACCTCATTAAAATTTAATGTCGCGGGCCTGGCCCTTCGCGTGTTTGGGCCTTGGCGGGCCTGGGCCTTAGGCATGCCTGGGCCGTGCCTGGGCTGCGGGCCTCAAACATGAGGCCCAGCCCAGGCCCTTTTGGTGTGCCGTGCCGGCCCGGCCCATAACAGTACAGGGCCGGGCCGTGTCGAATTTACTACTGTAGCGGGCTGGGCCCGGCCCAATTGACACCCCTATCTGAGACAAAATAATATAGAAAAGATTTAGAAAAACTTAAAATTTAAAGCTGGCTTAGAAACTCATTCCTGTTCATTTCAACAAAAACTCGTCTCGTCCTAGGCTTCTCGTTGGTGGTGGTGGTGTATAGTATGGTGACTCCATTTGGGTAGATCTGAACCGATTAAGAGCTTGGAAGCTGAATGGATGGTCTCCTTTCTCAGAGGAGTTTTCCGCTGAGTTTTCCACTTGGTGGCTGAGATCTCTTTGTTGGTTGTCTTCCTCGATGGTCCTTTGGTCGAACTCCCATCACCAGAGGTTTCTACTGGCGGTAGTGAGAGATTTTTGTCTTTTTGTAGCGTTTGTGTTTGTAATAAAGTTGGTGGTTTTCCCACTCAACCCTCGTATGATTTATTGGTTTTTTGTTAGATTTAAGTGTTTGGTTTAATGTCGATAGGGTAGTCTTGGACCGGTTAGAATTTTTTCTATGCCGTGTAGATGTCCAGTTTCTGTAGGTTTTGATGATCTGCCCCTCCAGCGCTCGATAGCTTATGTTGAAGAGAGAGGTTTTCTCCAATCGAACTTTCAGTCCGCTTGTTGATAATATGCCGAGGTGCTTCCCTCTGATAGATTAATATTATACCAAGACGACTGTTTATTAGTATTTTAATGAAATGCAATTTTTTCTTAAAAAATATTACTAAACCATGTTGGCCGAATTTGCTACTGTAGCGGGCTGGCCGGGCCGTCCATGGACGGCCCAGCCCAATTGACACCTCTATGAGAAGGTCATTAGAGAGTAGAGGTTGGCCGGAATTTTGGCACCGCTTTTGGACGCATTGCCGGACTCCCGGCCGTTAAATTTAGTCCTCTAACTCGTCTCGTCCTAGGCTTCTCGTTGGTGGTGGTGGTGTATAGTATGGTGACTCCATTTGGGTAGATCTGAACCGATTAAGAGCTTGGAAGCTGAATGGATGGTCTCCTTTCTCAGAGGAGTTTTCCGCTGAGTTTTCCACTTGGTGGCTGAGATCTCTTTGTTGGTTGTCTTCCTCGATGGTCCTTTGGTCGAACTCCCATCACCAGAGGTTTCTACTGGCGGTAGTGAGAGATTTTTGTCTTTTTGTAGCGTTTGTGTTTGTAATAAAGTTGGTGGTTTTCCCACTCAACCCTCGTATGATTTATTGGTTTTTTGTTAGATTTAAGTGTTTGGTTTAATGTCGATAGGGTAGTCTTGGACCGGTTAGAATTTTTTCTATGCCGTGTAGATGTCCAGTTTCTGTAGGTTTTGATGATCTGCCCCTCCAGCGCTCGACAGCTTATGTTGAAGAAAGAGGTTTTCTCCAGTCGAACTTTCAGTCCGCTTGTTGATAATATGCCGAGGTGCTTCCCTCCGATAGATTAATATTATACCAAGACGACTGTTTATTAGTATTTTAATGAAATGCAATTTTTTCTTAAAAAATATTACTAAACCATGTTGCGCATTGTGCAACCATTATGCCACTGATTTCTTTTTTGGTCACCTGAGTAAGGCAAGCAAAGATAATTGATCAATTCTGTTATGTTCCCACTCAGCCAAGAGAGTAGGCAACTGATTTAAACGAGCATTGAAAATGTACTATATAAAATAGTATAATATATACATATATAGACACACTATTAGATAAAAATTTGAAACCCCAATTTCAAAATATGGATGCAAAGTCAGATTGCGCCGACTAAAAAGAGGAAAATGAACATCTTCCTAACATAAGAATGAAGTTACTTTGGTTGTTCTGATGTTAGGATACAGAGAGATAACTGCCCAAGCCCTATAGCATATGTAAAGACATTCTTATTAATGTTTTCACTATCCTTGAAAACTATTCTCGACTCGAAAGATCCTGAGATACAAGGAGACCAAACCACAAAAGACTTGATCCACCAGACACAAGGAGACTTTTTTTTTTTTTCTAAATAGAGATTTCATTCAACTTGCAACAAAGCCAAAAACGTCAACAAGGGACAAAAAACGGCAACAAGGAACAAAAGGAAACATTCTGAAGAACAGCTACAACTAAGTCGAAGATAAGGAAAGAACTGAGGCTCAAAACTAGGAGAACTACTCCTCAGTATCCTTGAAAATAGGGGGATGGAATCCTGAGACAAGAAACCAAAAATAAGGGTAGTCCTGCTCCACTTGACCAAGTTATGGCTCGCAAAGTTGCACGATCTATTAATCCAGGAGAATTCTGTGATCTCGAAGACTTGGCAGAGAGTGTCGCAATCCATCTTAATGTTTCGGAGAGACCAAGGACAATTAGTAGCGGAGCCAGTAACACTCGAGATAGCAAGAGCACAATCACTTTCAATGGATATTGTTGAGAAGGCTGATTTGGAGGAAGCCTGAAGGGCGAAGCAAATAGCCTCCATTCTGCCACTAAGGGATCTTTAGTTTTGATCAAAGAAGTAGCAGCCATAACTAGGTTTCTATTCGAGTCCCGACCAACAGCAGCAACCACCGAAGTGGAGTGATGTACTGAACAGTCCACATTAACCTTGATCCACCCCGGAGGGGGAGCCTGCCACTCTTTAGACGCTTCAGAATGGATGACTGGCAAGGTAAGAAGATGATGGTTCTCTTGGAATTGCTTCTGAACCTGCCTGAAAGAATGCAGCGGGTCGACTTCCAAACCTTGGAACACCAAATTGTTCTTAGCTTTCCAAATCACCTCCAATGCACTCGAGGTGAAAAAGAGGAACTCTGTCGACTGAGGAAGTGTTTGAGTCTCCAAACAAGGCCAGCTTCAGGAAGTCCTTTATGGATTCAAGGTTGAGATGCTCGGATCGTGAGCTCTAGGGAGACATCAACAAGATTAGCCTCGAGAACCTACAACATAGAAAGATGTGAGTAATAGTTTCCCTCCCTTCCCCACAAAGAGGGCAAATCTCTTCTCCTCTAATTCTTCGAGAAATCTCTGCCCTGACTGGCAAGGCCCCCACACTAGCTCTCCACCACAAAAGTTTGTCTTGAATGCAATTTTGACTTCCAAAGAGACTTCCACATCTTCACCTCATATAAAGATCCCTGAATTCGATCACTACATTCTAGCCAATACGTCGTTTTGACAGAGAAATCCCTTTTGGAGGTTGCTCTCCAAATCCAGCGGTCCGGGATACTTTGCGTGGTGAGGGGGATAGCAAGAACAGCTGCCACTTCTTCCACTGAAAAGAGGGCACAGACTTTGCTTTCATTCCAATTTCCATCATTATTGAACAGATCCGAGACCTTGTAGGACCCAATAGGTTTCAGGTACTTCAGGGAGGTCTTAAAACCTTTGAGAGAAGGTACCCAAGGATCCTTTCAGAAGTTAATCAATCTTCCATTCCCAACTAACAAACAAGCCCCTTTCTCTATGAGATCCTTGGTATTGATTAGGCTTTTCCATAAGCTAGAGTCAGAAGGTTTAGCTTCCGCACCAAGAAAAGTTCTCCCTCTAAGGTACTTTTCAGCGATGACCTTAACCCAAAGCGAGTGAGAATCTCTAAGCATATTCCATCCCCATTTAGCAAGCATAGCTCAATTCATGTCTCTAGTTTTTCTTAAAACCAGACCTCCCTGAAACTTGGGCAGACAAATAGAATCTCACGACTTCCAAAAAATTTGCCGACGTTCTTTACCCCACCTGGCATTCCATCAAGCTTTTGGCAGATAAATCTGAGAATCAATCCTATCATCATGCTATAAGTCAGAAAGAGCTTGGCCTACTGATTTTAGGAAGACAAGAGTACCAGTCTTACGGAGAAGTTTAGTCTTCCACCCAGCCACCCTTTTTTGGGCCTTATCCACGAGATGGTGCGAGTCTTTAGCACTGCTTTTGGTTTTAAACAAGGGGAGCCCGAGATGCACCGCTCTTTCTCAAATTCACTTATAATCGAACACGTTCGTGACTTCCATTGCTTTACTGCTTTGTGTGTTTCTACTAAAATAAATTAAAGATTTTCCAGCATTTAACCTTCTGCCCAGACCAATAACAATAAGACTCTAAGCACTGCTTGATGGCATTAGCCATTTGTCTACTCGCACTCCTAAACACCACCAGATCGTCTGCAAAGAGAGAGTGAGTGAGAACTGTTCCTCCCCTAGAAACTTGAACCCCCTTGAAATTGTCCATCCTACTCTCCTTCTCAAACATCCGAGATAGCACTTCAGTACATAGAATGAATAAGTATGGCGATATGGGATCTCCTTGTCTCAGACCTGTACTAGGCATAATCTCTCTACTCGGCATGCCATTGATAATAATTGAAAATACTGGAGAACGAACACATTGCATTATCCAATTAGTCCACATCTGGCTGAAACTGAAACACCGCAACACAGCTTCAAGAAAATCCCACTCTATTTTGTCAAACGCCTTCTCCATGTCGATTTTGATGAACATGAGACCAGTCTTTCCTTTTCATTTTTTCATGCAATGGAGAAGCTCCTGATGTCAAGGCTATAATTCCTGACAAGGGCCCCTAGATCTCGAACCGCCGTGTCTCGGGCCAAGCCACTGCAGTTGGAGGCAATTCACTTTATTGGTCCAGCGGAGGGACATCCAAGCATCCCTCCGCCTGTTTTGGTGTTTGGTTAAGAGTGAGACAAATACCTTCATTCCCTTCTTCATTTGAGTTGCAATTGGGTTTAGAGTTTCCATAGCAAGCTAAGCCTTCGGCCTCCACCTCTCCCTTTTCCCCTGTCACGGCCAATGCAGCTTTTCTAGTCGAAGCAGGCTTTGAATTAGAGCCGGGGTCATAGGCTTTCCCAGCCTCTTCAAGGTTTGGGCTTTGCAACATGACTTTATCTTGGCTCAGCCCAGAAGTGAACTTTTCGTTTCTTAAAGTTGTGTTTATGGGCCTTCTATTCCAGCTGGGGGAACTAAGGCAACTTGATGGGCTTGGAATCTATCCATTGTATCTGAGCCCATCATTTAGTCAACCACTTCAGTGAAGGCTTCTGCCGAGGCCTTTAAGACTACTATATTGCTTTCCATTCTCGTATCTGGTCTTCGCTAGAGCATCATATTCTAAAAAGCCTCTTTCTCAACGCCTTCCAACCTATCTGCTCCTGTGGACCTGTCTCCACGCGTGCCTGCTTCTGAGATTTCCAATTTCAACGAGGCATTTTCCAGATCCCTAGGCCTGATCACCACAACCCCTTCCTTATCAACTAACACCTTCATGAACCCATGTCAGTTATCCTCATCCCATTGGATAGCTTTTTGCTGGGCATCAAAGTCTCTAGTCATAGACTGTGGCATGACGGATCATCTAGGTGTACTACTGTCCAAGCAATCTCCTCCAATGACAGCCTCTCCGTCGACTTTTTATGATCCCTCTGTTTCACCGGCCAGCCATTGTCCAACATTGACGGAGAGGTCAACCTACAAGCCTTCTCACCATGGCAGAGAAGTCCGCACTTGAAACAAAATCCGAGAAGTCATTCGTATTTGAAATGGACCCATCATTTAAGCCCCATACTCTCTTCGGAAAAAACCAACTACTAGAGGCCGATCCACATTGATGAGCACTTGGACTCTGAAAAAACGACCCCAACTCTTGGGCCCCGGTTTTGGGATTAAGACAGACAAAACCTCACCAACTTTCGCGCCTACTCTGCGCGCGTTCTCTTTGAAAAGATAATCTGGCAGCACCCCATGGACCTGAACCTAAAAGAAGGATCTTTTGAAGGATATCTGTTGAAAAGTGAGTCCCGCTTCCCAATCTTGCAGGACTGGATGATAACCATTTATTGTCCAAGGGTGTCTGGTCATAACCCAAATCTTGTCCTCCTTGGATTTGAACGTGAACGTAAAGAGGTTTGGGCCCTCCTCTTGCAAATACAGATGATGACCATTTATTGTCCAAGGGTGTCTGGTCATAACCCAAATCTTGTCCTCCCTGGATTTGAACGTGAACGTAAAGAGGTTTGGGCCCTCCTCTTGCAAATACGAAACTGGAATCTCGCTCCAAGCTTTTACAAGGCTGCCCCGAACTACGAGGGTGATGTGTTTACGCTTGGCAAGCACTTTTCCAATGGCCTTCCTCTCCAGTGCGAGCGATGAGAGCTTAGAATCGGGAATTAGGTCGATAGCATCATCACTACAGTGAAGAGTCACCGCTTGGTGAATAAGCTCCTCTAGTTGCTCTTCCTCTGATTGTGGGCCCCCGCTTGAATATGCCATAATCTACAGAAGAAGGATGCTGACTCAAGAGACCCACCAAGGCTCCACACTGAAGAAAAAGTTCCTCGAAACGCACTCCAAGAGTTAAGGATGATATCTCAGAAGATGTTCCCAATGATTGAAGCTGGATGCTGAAAGTAAAAGGCTAGAAGTAAAAGAGTACATGAGACTCACAAGGAACAATGTCCTACTGGGCGAGATGCCCTAAAGAAAAGTCCTCCTTGAGTAGTTAGTACATATTTCCCAACGCAATGTTGTCCATGATCAGAAACAAGCTCATTCACAACCAAACAGTAAGTTTTTACAATGAGACTTTGATACAAACGTCTTTACTCCGACTACTGTTGGAGCCTAAAAGTTACTGAAGAAACAAATTACCTGGGGGGCTATTTCAGATAATGGTCCAAAACAGCTCTACAAATCTCCACCAATAAATCAAAATATGGTACAAAATAGCTCTACTAATTTCTACCAATACATCAAAATAGAATTGAAGCCTTACTAGTAACACACTCCTTCCTATCTCATAACGAAGACGGCCCCATAGTTTTGGGGTTTTAGTGGCCAATTACTGAAAGGCAGTCTACCTTTCATACATTTTGAAGTCAAATTGTATGTTCCAGCCCTTTCCTGCACAAAAATAACGAGGCATATTAGTTTATCATAGCATTCGATACATACTTTTGACATTACCACTTCTATGTACAAGAAAATATGGCCCCCAAAAAAATAATTCTAAAGTGAATACAAGCATGAAAAAAAAAAAAAAAACAAAAAACAAAAAAAACAAAAACAAAAAAAAAAACAACAACAACAAGAACAACTGGAAGAGACTAGAGGCACCTGTCGCCTTTTGGGATCTCATATAAATCAGCAAGTACCTTTGAGCTAGCACTGTCAGTAGACTTGGAGAAAATAATCATTTTACAATACATCTAACTCTAAGACCTCAATTTTATGGATTGACAAAAAAAAACACCTCAGATTTATGGTGCCAGTTCAAAGACAGACTCCCCTTTCCGAAAGGAGGTAAAAACAAAAACATACAAAACTATCAATAAGTGCAGTGTGTTTATCATCCAACTTGTATCAAACTTCTCTGCTATTATGGGTATGTTCGCTATTGGGGGTCATTACATGCTTGTTCCAACAAGAACTCCTAGCATTCAGTCTTAATTTCTGAGATTATAACTTATCAGAGAAGGAAAAAAAAATCGGAGTAAAATGATCGACCGTTTTGATCGTTTTAAGCTTGCCAAAATCATGCACATGTTAGGCAAAACTACTTGCTAGTTGCACATAATATTTGAACTCTCAAACGAATCCCAGAAGCTTTTGTTTCCCCTTCTCTTTAAAACTAGAAGTTTCATTAAGGGAAAAAAAGAAAAAAAAAAGGTAGTAAGTTGTTCTCATAAAACAGAATAAGCAAAAGAATCAAGAAAACCCAGGTTCTGAAAACCAACTAGTTTAGTCATCGAAACTTCGCTCCAATAACCTAGGTTCAGAATAACCTAAAAATATTGTCATTACAGATGAACCCTACTCAACTAGCCACATCGAAACTTCGCTCCAATAGAATTGTTTTGATGCCCTCACATTAACTGAAGTCTGAACCAAATACTCCATAGAGTCGAAGTTTTGAAAAAATATAAATAATTAAATAAATAAAATAAAACCTGCCAGTCTGAAACATATCACTAGTAATAGTGTGGTATTAGTTCACCAGTTAAAATCGCATCACCTTTTATTCAAATTGCACCCCCACCCAAAAGAAGAGGGAACTCAGGGTAGTAAAACTCAATGAAAAGAATTATACAAGATGAGCACCAAACTATATAATACCTTGAGTTCTTGATAACAAATCTTATTTTCTGGGCTGTTGGGAGGTAATTCAGGTCTTAGTGACAAGAAAGCCTCCAACAATCGCTTTCTGTGGAATCAAAACAAAATTATGATAATAGTCATATTCCAGTAGAAATCTTCCCAGATATCCTTAATCAAAACAAAATTAGATGATAATGATTATATCCCAGTTGAAATCTTCGAAAACGTCCTCAATCAAAACAAAATTATATAATAATGGTCATGTTCCAGTAAAATATTCCCAAAACATCCTTAACAGTTTACTTGCATAAAGATGACTCTGTAGATGGAGATAATGCCCCTTTGGAAGATGTGCCTTGCTTTCTTCCAGTGGTTCCAAGAATGACTTCATGCAAGCCGGACTTATTCCAACATATTGAATATCTGTAAGACAATATAGAAGGATGAGTAGCAATGAACCATTGAATATTATCTTCTGCACGTGGCAAAGGTAAGGTTCAAAAACCAATACCCGCATGTTAAAGTGGTTGAAGCAGTTTCCGAATGTTGAAACTCCTTTGGTGGTATTGGAGCTGAACAGAATAGCGGCTGCAAGTGAAATGATAATACTTCTCAGTACTCTCTTGCTATATATATATCATGGAGACAGAATCAATTCACAGACCCGGTTCACCCGAAAAGGACTCATTAGCTCGTTTGAAAATGTTATAACTCGATCATATAAAGCCTTCTTCAAGCAATCATCCACAGGAACCTCTCCAGAATTGTTAGAAGATTGACCAACAGTGATGGAAGAGAGGTAAATAGGTATCAGAAAGTGGGAAAGCAAAGCTCCTGAAACAAGATGGATGACCTCATTTTTAACTATATTTAATAAAGCTTGAGTGTTACCACTGCAATCTTAAATATTACCCAAATGATAGCTGGTAAACGACATCTCACATAAACTTCAAAGAATGCGTGATGCTACCAAAAATTATGTCATGTTGCATGCACAGTACTAAATTGTAGTGTGTAGAAACAAAAATCCACTGGAAAGCTGTATGTTTTTGTTTAGCTTCTTTTATTTTCTTTTCCAGGGATGAACTTGATATGTAATGACAAACCTTGAATTCCAACAACATTCCAACGAGATATCTTGTCGGAGCAACTCACTGATAATGTGGTATCGCCTCGACCAGGCTTTCTTTGGACAGAGTCAATAACTTCTGAAGCATCACCAGAAGATGAGTTAGCTTAATATGGAACAATTCCTCTTCTCAAGACTACTATCCTGTAGTCATTAACAAACAAATTACTAGATAGAAGGCAGAAAAAACAGTGAAAAGAACATTTAAAGCTCCATTACCATTAATATCTAATGAAGTCTCCCCACGTATGAACTGCTTAGACTCGGGGTCGGCACAAGATGGATGGGCACCCCATTCCCTTGGTAAAATATTTTTTAGGGGAGCCAACTGTGAACTAGACGAAGCATCCCCACCTAAAAGTAAGACAAGATCGTGTTCTAATAAATCCTACGAATATATAAATGAATATAAACTGGGCAAATAACCATAGAACAAGCAAATATAGTACTTAAACATTGCACATAATTACATGGAAGCTGTGATATATACATGTGTAATTGCCAACCCTTCCTCATTCCGTATTTTTCTCTGCCGGTACAATCTTTGTCCAATTCAAAAAGCAAGTTCTCATCGTCATCTCCTCGCAACCGTTTAAATCCATCACTGCGTTTGTGCTTGCTGTAATTCTCAGAATGTCGCTGAATCTGTGCATAAAAAAACCTGGTGCCAAAAAATTCAAATCCACAAACTGTAGTGTCTTATGCATAATATGTTATTTAGAACTTGTAACACGCAATTGAGCAGTGAATCATAGATTTGAAAATAAAAATATAACATTATCAGTAGGATTTTTAAGCTGCACTATGAGTGACAAAAAATAAAATAAAATAAATAAATAACAGAAAACCAGCCTTGTTGCCTAAAGCAAGAAGTTTTATCATACAATTCAATCATAATCATCACAACGCATTCACGAGCTCAGAAAAAAAAAAAAAATATATATATATATAT